>NC_018551.1:152500-258426 GCF_000801105.2 Raphanus sativus
CGCCTTCGATTATTCATTAGCGCTCCGCCGGGTCCTCCTGCTACTCAAACAGCTTTCTTTAGGAAATGCCGACATCTACTACTAATGGATTGACATTCCAGAACAGGAAGTCATTTGAATGCCCGAAGTCTGCATCTTCTATTACATCGCCGAAAGAGTGAAAAGTCCCTTCTTGCCTGATGAGTTCTTCTTTCTTTTCTTGCTCTTCACAGTCAAGATCCCGCAAATTCTGACTGACTTGAAATTAATAGTCGTTTTATCTGATGATATGAGATGACGAGCGTCAGACAGAGAAAGAGAAAAAAGTCTAGTCAAGAAGCTTAACGGTGAAGATGGAGAATGAATTGAATCTTTCACCCACCTCAGTCCAACTAGCACTCTTGTGCCTCATCGATCTGCCTTCTCACTCCAGGAGAGCCATTTCGCCATTCAAAAAGAACTGTACACGCGCGTATGGATCATCCATCAGAATCAATCAGTCTTTCAGAGTAGTCATCAAGCAAGCTATAGAAGTACGTGTAAGGAAAGAGAAAGAAGTGAGTTGGTATGGCGTCAAAGTCAGAAATCAAAATCGTGGTCGATCTTTTTCAGGCTATCGAATCAGCAAGGGTTTTTGAATAGTCAAGGCTACTCGATAAAGGATGGCTGGCATTCATCAGTACGTGGATCCGCCGTAGGGGTTGGTTCAGCCACCCGACGACCGGCACTTGCCATTGAAAAACCGCTTAATCGTGCTTTCTATTCCTATGAATAAAAGAAGAAGATAAGGTAACAAAGTTAGCCCAATATTCACTCAACGCCAAAGAAAGCTTCTAAAACAAGGTCAAAACTTCACGGATTTCATCAGGATTAATAGTCATAGGAAAGGTATACTCAAACGAAGAAAAGATCTTTTTTGCAAGGTCACCATAGTTCTATTTGAAATTCGACTGTTTACTACATTACTTCCTGAAAGTGTGCCCGTGCCCTCAGAGGGTAAGGGGTTTTGGAATAGGGGTAGGAAGGACCTTTTATGGGTATAATTCATGTTCGGTCCTCCGCTCAACAAGCACTGGATTAGCTTCCGGCGGAATCCGCTTTGAAGGCCCTGGCCTTCCACATTGAGACAAGAGATGATGCACGCTGAACTAGGATGCTTGGAAATTGCGTACTTTTTTTCTGACACCTGGCACAAAGAACTCGAGTGCCGCCTGCTACTACAGTGTATTAGAGTTCGAGCAACAGATCAAGGTTCGAGCTAAAGCTAATTCCGAGTTTTCGCGGGAAGAAGTACGGTTTCGGACAGCTCATGATGAACTATTGAATCCTTCTCCATCCGAATCCGTCTCAGTTCCAGGTATTGAAGCGAAAGATGACTCGACCGTAGGAAAAAGCCACTCGGGGATCAATTTTCCACATCAGTCTAAGTGGTGGAGGAGGAACCCCTGGCATAAAGGCCGGAGATTAGAATAGAATGCTGACTTCTAGTTTTTAGCCGGGTAGGAGATCGAGGAAGTCTTAAAAGTGAGTGCATCAGTCTTATCCGATTACTTAATAGAAGTCAGTCAGTCTCATCTTTGAATTGCTGAGAGGACTTAGGAGAAGCTTATTCGTGACTATGAGCAAAGACCCGAAAAGCGGTAGTGATGGCTACAAGTGGGCTACGAGACCAAGGTGGGGTTGCTAGACTGAGTCAGGGGAGAAAGAAGTGGAATCAACGGGAAGACTTCATTGCGAGAATCAATCATATGGAGGCTTGCAGAACTTCTTCCTATGGGAAGCAAGTTAATAATGTATCGGGTAAGGCCGGTCTAGGTACATAGTTACATCATAAATGAGTGCTCTTCGTTGAATTCTGACTTTACGGGCAGTTAGAGGAAATACGTTTTCATTGCGTAGATCGAGGCCGTGATGCAAGAAGACAAGGACTCCTTGGAAGGAAAGAGATTACAAAAACTGGCGCTTGGCTGTCAGGCGCAACCCTTTGACTTGGTTTCCTTGTCGAGTCAATTCGTTCTTCCAGTTCTGCAAGACTGGTTATGTCGCAGAGCTGCGCAGTTTTCCTTTTTCTTGTTTTTCGCATAAAAGCTGTTGCTGTAATAGAAAGCGCATACAAGCTAGCACTGACAAGTAAGCCTGCTCACAATCGCATCTATTATTAAAGCTTTCTTTCGTATAGAAATATCAGCTGTGACTATACTGGCTAGTTAGAAAACAATCCGGCACGTAAGCAAACAGTCCTTTCGACGCTTAAGCATATCAGCTCTTCTCACTATCTTTGTATCAGCTGTTCTATCATTCCTTACTGAAAGTCCGGAATAAAGAAAGCGGTTACTGGCGCTGTTACTACTCTTCCTAAAAGCCCTGTTGGCGCATATCGTGGGAATGAAAGCAGTTCCTAGTAATTCCTTACTTCGACGACTGAAGGCTGTTGTCGATGTTGCAGTTACTGTCGCAACATCCGCTGCTGATCTATATTCAAAAAGATTGTGTACTAATAGAAGCTGTTCCTGAATCTAGCTTAGTCGCATTTCTCTATCCGCATGTCGTCCAGTGGGAGTGGGAAATTGGGGAAAAAGCCGAAACGGAACTAACGGAGATTGAGGTATACTCCGTGCTGCGAAACGGATTCGGCTAGTACAATACTGAGTATTATTGAGGCCATGAAGACGGACAACGCCGAGGAACGCCTGCCTATAGGGTTCTTTTCGATCTTGTACTCTACCAATTGATAGGTTGATTTCGCACTTTAGAAAAAGTTTGGAAAGAAAAGTAGACGGAACGACACCTGTGAACTCGGATAGCATTGTGGCATACCTTTTCATCTGAACTAGGCTACTTTCTTTCTTCTCTTATGAAATTGAGAATTTCAGATCATTCTTAAAAGAAGCTCTCTCTTATATACGATACCACCAGATGTGCCCCCTCCACCCTCGTCCAATCTTCCTAAGTGCCAGCCTAGCTTCATAGGAAGCTGAACAATACGTCCAGCTCCTTAAGGAATGAATACTTGGGCTTGGACCATCAACGGGCGAAGCAGGTTTCCTGTTTGCATCACCTTTTCTCCGGTATTTTTGAAACTCGATCTTTAAATCATTCAATTCGAAATAGCTTATATAACGAGAAATTGGAATTCGATTGAAAACTCTCTCAACTCAATTGGAAGATAACATAGTAGCTTTCGCCCCAAAAAGCTTCGCCTAGAGTAGATCAGGTCCTTATACGTAAGGCGATCCCGCGAAGCAGGTCACCTCCTAAAAGTCAACTTCCTTTTCTTTTTGAGCAGATGTTGCTTGCAAATAAAAAGATAATAAGTGTTTTCTTATTACCCGTTTTTTAAGAGAAAAGATAGTCTAGAATTAGCTCTTAGATATCCCAAGGAAGCTTTTAGGTCAAAATAGATATGATGATATCAGACAGCAGTGAACCCCCTTATCCCCATCTGCATGGACTTGGCTAGTGAAGCACAACCACTCTTCTTTCCATAGAGAGTGCTACCCTAGAGTAAGATGAGCGACCCCAGTGGCAACGTGGGCCCAAAGGGTCATATGACCTTCACTAGTCAACGAAGTGCATCAACGGATGTAGGCACGTTCTTGCTTGATCATTTGCTCTCACTAGACCGCCCTAGAGTACGATACTGGTTCGCCATAGGTCCGAAGGGCTGTCTCTTGTGTGCGATGGTTGGGCATGAATGGAGCTTGCTCGGTAGAAAGGAGAGTAACCTTTCGGGGAGTAGAGATCTGGCAGAAGGACCAGTAGCTGTAGCCATAGGGAGCGAGATCCCGACGTTCGTAAGCGTGATTCTGACCTCCAGCGCATGGGCGCCCCGTAACACTCCTTCCGATTCGAGAACAAATAGCCCCTCTATTATATAGAAAGCCGGCAGGCGTTCCTCTCAGTCGAGAGACTGGCGTTCCTCGAGGTGAAAGCTAGAAGCAGCCCCGCCTACGAATGAATGGGAGATTGGAGGCCCCCTTCCGTGCTCGTTAAAGCGCACGCCTATTCAAAGTCAAAGAAGAGGTCCCGGGCTTGGTTGATTCATTTTCTTCCTGCCGAACACGATCTACATTAACCAGCACCCAACCTTTAATGCGCTTAGACTTGACTTTTGACCCCCCTTTTCTTCCCTGTCCACAGCATTCAAACCCTGAACCAACAAAGGCGAGTGACCAGCCACCAATGAGGGAAGAGCTTTCTTCTGTTAAAGACAAGAAGAGGTTTTCGGATGGCTGAAATTTCGTAACGAAAGAAGTCACTCCAGAATCATTTCAATCCAGTGTACAAAAGTCGGACAGAAACAGAAAGACGATAAGACCCGAAGTTGGCTCCGGCGATCTGCTTAATGAATTGAAGGGTGGAACCAAGGAAGACAACTGAATAACCTGAAAATGAGTCCTTCAGGCCACCAGCAAGTTTAGGATTACGTTTTGTCTGAGTTGTTTTTGGGTGGGACGCACTCAGTGCTTTTCCAACCCGGCAGGACAGTCTTCCCACGCGCCCGAGTCAAAGAGAATATAGCCTCAAAGGATGGCTGCTTCCAAGCCCACCTCCTGGTTGTCATCGTCCTTTTCCCAGTTTGCGCCAGGAGCCTCCGACAGCCTGGCAGACTGCAAAATCATTGCACTTCCTTCTCACGATGGATGGAACCAGGAGAGCTAGGCACGGGAAGGGAAGCTAGGCTCACTCCCGACAATTATATACCTGCATTCCAGACAATGGTCCAACCCTTTGATATTCCTAAGGTAACAGAGTACATAGGTGAGAAAGGAGCGCTTTTCTAAGCTCAGCAAGACCGAATGGAATTCAAGTATATGGCACTCTAACTACGAAAGGAATGCCAACAAGAAAGCTAATAGGGATAGGACTACTAGCTGCTAGTATAGAAACCGAAAAGAACTCCTAATAGCATCGGTTGCCGCTCTATCTATTCTGTTAGTTCCATAGCCGCGCTTCCTACTAGTCGGATAGGAACAACTAACTGCCTAGCTACAAGAAGAGAGCTACGAGGAAAGAAGAGCTAGCAGCTAGGATAGGAACTCTAAACTAGCTACTAGAGGAAGTCAAGCTACTAACAGAGCTCAAAGCGGATAAGAAATCGGAAGAGACAGACGCAAGGAAGAGGCGTTCCTCGGTGCTATTGCCCTCTTGTCCTAGCAGCCGATCACTCACTAATAGCTACTACCAGGAGGAGAGGCATTTTTTCGAACAGGATCCTTTCCGGTGGATTGGAATTTGACTCAGATTTGCTTAATCCCCAAGAAGCTCAATCCTCGGTTAATGACAGAGATGCGACCCATTAGTCTTTGCTCAGTCATGTATAAGATCATATCAAAGATCATGGTGGCCAGACTCAAACCGATTCTGCCTTCCCTTGTGTCTCCTACACAGTCTGCATTTGTTTCGGAAAGGCTTATATCTGACAATATTTTAATAGCCCATGAGTTGGTTCACAATCTGCGTACTCACCCCTCATTTCATCAGCTACTCTCCCCTCATTTCATTGGTCACTGGCTTAGTTGCGGAGGAACCCTTCTTCAGCGAAGCTGGAGGAACCCTTCTTCAGCGAAGCTGGAGGAACCCCTATGGCTAGCATTGTTCTTGCTTCACTCACTTACATTCCCTTCATTCAAACTTCTTCTAATTCACATTCACTTACCCAACTTCTCTGGCTTAGGGTCAGGGTTACTCACATTCCTAGTTATAAGATTCCTAGTTCTGGGTCTGGGTAAGGGAAGGGTCTAGGTTCCTAACATTCCTTCCCAACTCACCACTTATCTCCCTAGTTCTTGAATTCCAAGTTCTGGGATTCTTTGATTCTGAGTTCTGAGATTGTTAGTTCTGGGACTGAGAGTGCCAGGCTGCGACCCATCTTTGCAAAGCAAGAGCGAGGCCAAGAAGCAGCAGCGCTCGTACACTAGAAGGATTTGGGTATAGAGCCCGCTACGCGCCTTCAAAGGCCGGAAAGAGATTTCGCTTTGGCTTTGGTTCGCTTGACCGTGTGACTATGGTTCCTGTGGTCTTGTTCAAATAGAATCAGTCCCCTTTGGGTGCTATCACATAGCCCTAAACAGGGCAAGGAAGGTATCTAATCGACAGCAGAGAGATATGCCAATTAGAGGCACACTTACTAAAAACCTCTTTTCGTTAAATCATATCATATGGTCAGACAGAATTCTTATCTTAGTGACTCTTATCCAATCTCTTTAGGGAGATAATGACTCATGGGTATGGGT
Source organism: Raphanus sativus (assembly GCF_000801105.2). Lineage (NCBI taxonomy): Eukaryota > Viridiplantae > Streptophyta > Magnoliopsida > Brassicales > Brassicaceae > Raphanus > Raphanus sativus. The sequence goes on from NC_018551.1 coordinate 158,716, forward strand.
CAGGACAGTATGAACTTCGAGGGTTCAATGCAGCTAGAGAGCTGCTGCACCTACGCTTCTCTGGCTGCAGGAGATGGGGTCTCGATAAAAGGAAAGGGATGAGTTCATTCTCTGGAATGGTCTCGGAGATGGCTTCTCTTCCCTCGGATAGAGCATCTGACCTTCCGTTGGAGATGCAATATATGGGGTTCCATGGATCCATTAGTTGGTTCCGGTTCCTCGCTAGGGGAGAGAGCAGCCTTTCAGGAGGAACCTGTGACACCTGCACAGATGCCTGGCTGGAACGGTTTGACAACGAATTCAATCTTGTCTTGGATGCCCACCCTACAGGATAATATCCATTAGAATCCCATCCCCTATCTTCTTTTGTTCTGCTTCTCGTAATTTTCCTTGTTGCTTGGTTGGATACCCTTCGCCCTGACCTTTTCGAAAGGATTTCAAGCCATAACACGCCCTACGTTCCTATTAAGATAAGAAGAAGGGGATCTCGTAACGACCCCCCGATCCTCACATAGTAGTTTAAGGGAAGAGAATGGAATGACTCGCAAAACAGCGTAGCAAACTACAAGCGAACGAACGAGCAGAAACAAGCTAGTCATGGGTGTGGTTCCTCTCCTTTTAGTCGAGTTGCTAAAGCACCTCGACGCTGCCAAGCTCTCTGTCTTGGTTAATGGTTCTCCAAAAGGATATTTCTCATGTTAGGCGGTGTGAGACAGGGGGATCCTTTATCCCCCGTTGTTATTTTGTATTGCGGAAGATGTCTTATCACGGGGTCTTACCGGGCTTAATCACCTGGGCATTCTTTCTTCAATTACCGAGACCTGGACATACAAAGATCTAGGCAGCTCATCTTCTTCTAACGGAAGTCAGATCTTTTTCCATACCATAACGTATATAGAATCGATTTTCTTTTCTGATCGCTAGCCTGCCGGGCCGCCCCCGCGATCAAACTATCAATCTCATAAGAGAAGAAATCTCTATGCCCCCTTTTTCTTGGTTTTCTCCCATGCTTTTCATTGGTCAACAATCAAACCAACCACTAATTCTTCCTTCACTACTAATACAGGAAGAAGTCTTGTCTTCTTCTGTTCGGAATCCATTTTTATCAAAAGAAAGACTCAAAAATAATATAAATAATAATATATAGAATATAGAAAGAATTGCTTAAATAACTCAGCGATCTAAAATCATAGTCACGATCTACTAAAAGTCAAGTTGAGCACCCGGACCAGAGGTGGCCGAGAATCTTATGTCAAAAGGACTAACGACGATGAAAGAGGAGAAGGAGGAGTAGGAGGAGTCAGCTTGTGTGAAGGAACAGAAAGCGGATGGCATATTAATTACAACCTACATACTACTGAAGCTAAGAAAGAGTCAACTGTGAAATAGGGAAGGAACGGAGGAGGAAGAGAGACCGAAGGGATCGAGGGAGTTACCCTACGCAAAGGGAGGGAACGGAGCTGCAAGGCGTCCGCCCCACTAGCGGACCAACGGGCCTGCTTCGTTAGAAGCTCCTGGGCCCTAAGACAATCCGGCCCGGCCGAGCAAACTTGTTTGGTCGAGTTAGCCGGGCACCTTGATTGGGTAGTAGTGAGCCGATACCAGGAGGCGAACTATCTATTAAAGAACGTGTGTGTACGTGTGTGCGCATGTACTAATAACCAAGGAAGTAAGCCAATGAACCATAGGAAGAGGAAGACCTATAACTATCACCATAGGAAGCCAAGGAAGGATGGAAGGAAGGTTCGTAGGATGTTAAGCAACATTTGACCTACGCCACACTTTCGATTCCCCGAAAGTTCTAATCGAAGGCATTGAAGGTCGGCAAAAAGCAAGCTAATTCGGGTTATATCAAGGAAACGGCTCTCTTAAAAATTCGAAGACAGAAGGAATTTGGCTATACCACACAAGATGACAGGCAGTGAATATCCCCGAGTGCCTCTTTTCCGCGAACTCTAAATAGACTTTAAGTAAGAATGTGGAACTCTTATTCGTTAGAGAAAGAATAACAGTTACCGAGTAGGAGTACATTAGATATCCTCACATAAAAATAGATATATAAGAAGATTCTCATTCCAGTTAGAAAGCAATCGATAAACCACCGCCCAAAGTTGCTTAGCCAAGAGTAGTCCTATATGGGCTCGCGAAGCCGGTAACCACACCCCACTCTCTATTTCAGACATTGGTACGATCTCTTTCTCATCTCGTTCTGGGAATGTTCTTCATTGAGATGAAGCTATGTTGGTTCCTAAAGTCCTTATCCTATTCCTTATCAGGAATGGACGTAAGAGCCTGCGTCAGCTCATCAAGGTCTCTATATTCTCTTCTTTTGACCACTTGTCACAAAGGTTGTTTTTTCCCAATAGAGAGTTTGACCAGAATAAGGAAAGTAGTTCCGAGTTAATCTGAGACTGGAGTTGGCCTAGTGGATGAGGGCGTGGAAGATGGTCGGATCTCACTGATCTACTCTATCCACTGAGTTTATAGACTGGGCGAATGGACGGTAGCAGAGGTCGCGTAAGTGATCGACTTCTTCTTTCTCTGTCTGACGAATCTATCTCTTCATTCAAATCTAGCTCATTCCATCATAAGTAGGAGTTCTCCCTGATTTCTTGGATAAGTCTCGAGGAGTTCTGCTGATGGATCAGTCTCTCTCGTACCTAGCCTGATGGTAGGTTCTAGTTAGGGAAGCTCTATCCGTTCCTGTTTCGAATCTAGTGGATCGCCCTCCAGAATGTGCTAGAAGAGCAGGGTAGAGACTGTCATCCAAGTGAAAAGTAGGAATGCATCGATTGGATTGATTTGACCCTCTAGCTCGTTCGATTAAGCTCAAAAAGCATTTGCCGGAACAAGAGTGAATTCATCTCTTTTTTTCATCGACGCAAGGCAACTCTGTTGAATCAATGCCCTAGTGATTTAGGAAATGGAGATCTGTCTGAAGCCTACGATCAGGGGAAAGAGAGATCTAAAGTCAAAGAAAGCTCTAGTCATGCTAGTTTTCTATGATCCCAAGTCAAGATCATCCTTCAGTCAACATTCTACTACCGGTTATTTTATAACTCAATCAAAGAAGAGAGCGATCCAGGGGTCTAGTTGCAAATAGGTATCACCCGCAATGAAAGAGGAATTCTATGACGAAGGTCACACTTTCTCTTGCACGGGATTCGCGATTCGGTGTAAGTGAAATCTCGTGCTGGACGACCACGGTTGAGTTTTTGTTGTGGATCCAACTCCAAGCGTTTGCGGGGTTTTGGATAGATTGAAGAGTCGTAAGTCGACTGTCAGGAGAGGTACGCACTACATCAGCAGCCCTGCTTCACACTTACTGCTGAAGCTACACTTGCTGCGCCTATAGCAGGAGAAATAGCTACCCATTCGAAGCAAGACTAGCTACACTGACTAGGAGGGGAATTAACAAGCTACGCCCTAACTCCCACCCCAGCAGGGAACTCAGAAAAGAAAGAGATTTTCTGTCGGATCGGAGTCCCGATCCTCCCAGCTAATGCAGCTAGGAAAATAATCTGAGTTTTGTTTTATTCTAGCTAGGCAGCTCGGGTAGCTAGAGTAGCTCTTAGCCGGTTTAGCTCTGTTTTCTGTGTGTATACCAGCCCATTGTTCTGTTTCTCACTACCCTTTCTATATGTTGCTTTTAGCGCTATCTTTCGGCCCTCTCTCGGTTTGTAGCGCGTAAGATATAGTACTTCAAGACCCAACCAGTACCGAACCTTTCTTATGGTCCCATTTCCGTGCAACTCTATGGAATCGTAGTAGCATAGCTGCATTCTCTTCGTATTTAGATCTGGAAAGCTGCTCCCCCTTGCCCGGGATCACTTTCACTTCTGCCGACGTTTACCGTTAAGACTGGTGCCTTCCGTTCTAGAAAGGAAAGGTTTGGATTCCTACTGTCCTCTTACGAAGGAAAATAGGATTGCTAACTTTTCCTGATATATAAAGAGAAAGTTTGCATTCTAGGAAAGGGCTCGGACTCCTCTTCTCTCAGATCACTCGGTGCTGAAGTGGCACGACCATTTGTGAAACATGGTAATCTAGATCCCCTACTGCGTCGGTGGATTCTAGAACTCCATCCCGAGATCCGACACTCCGTCATGGGTTTGATGTCTCGATTCAGGCGGAGAGAGCTGGCTCGAAAGAGGAGCCATGGACTGGACCAGATCTGATAGAGCTTGGGAAGAAACTGACCTCCTGAACAGGTCTGGTGGAGACAAACGGATTCGAAACACAGGGGTGATAGCAGAATGGAGACAGTTAGCTTCACAGAACAGGATTACATGGAGTAATAAGGATCCCTCTCAGCTGGTAGAGAACGAGACAGGAGAGTGAATACTGGGTATAAGATTTCGGGCTGCTCAGGGACAGTCCTGGAAAAATGGATCAACCATCTGGAATCATATTTCTGGGAGTATCACATCCAAGAGAATCAGAGAGAGCCGGTTGTGTACCTCTGTCTCGAGGGACCAACAGGGATTTGGATTTCGGAACTGAGGGATAGAGATCCACCAAACAGTTGGGAAGAGCTTAAACAGAGGCTACGACGAGGGGCAGATGCGATGGCAAAGGAAACCAATCAGCCTCGGTATTTTGGAATTCGTCAGGATGGGTCTGTCCGTGAGTATAGGAAAAGGTTTGAAGCTCTCTGTCTTAAGACTCTTAGCTTGCCAAGGAAATCTTTTGAGGAGGTTTTCTTGCTGGGGTTGAAGCCGCAGCTACAAGCGGCAGTTCGTCGGCTACGCCGCTTCAATGACAGGATCAGGCCCAAAAGTCCAAGGGGTGGGGTCAGCCGGAAGAGGAAGGTATAGCCACAACACATAGAAGAACCCCACTTACAGCTAATGACTACACAGAAATCTTTCTGCGGAACCCTTGCTGAATAGCTTACCAGCCACTTGTCAAGACTGCCAAATGGTGAAGCTGCTAAAAGAGACCAGGACCTTCGGGTTACCCATATGCACAAGAGCAGCGTTACTGTCTTCCTTAAAGAAACTCCATATGCAGTTTTGTGTCTTCACACTGTCAGATGCATTATGACATCAAGGATCTGGGTTCGAGGTGTTTGTGTTGACCCATGAGAGACTGGCTGTGAAGCTTGAAGGGTAATATCTTCGCCACCCTCCCGACTCGCAATCCCCAATGTGGCTTTCCTCACTTCGGTAAGTTACAAGGATGAATGCAAATAGCAAGGCGCTATGCTGCGTGAAGTGAGACCGGCTGTCCTAAGTTAAGTTGCTTCCTTATTCATTAATGATCTTGCTCAGTAGGAGGGCTTTTCCCCTTCTGTGCAGCCTGATTTTATCTCTGGAAATGAGGGTGCCCTCGATTGCAATTTTTCATCGAATATGATGGATTCCCCCCATGGGTGAGAAGGTTGAGTTACAGACTCCGTTGGCTTTCGCAAGAAAGCATCTCGAAAGTTCCGAAATCTATGGTTGATGTCTCACTCGAACTCTATCCCTGACTTTCTTCGTCCGAGCGGCCCCTCTAGGACGCGATGCGGGAAGGAAGAAGGATTTATTTCTACCATTAAATAATTCGCAATAGTTAACCAAGCAGTAGCCAAGAACAAAGAAGCAAGCCAAGATCAATGGGGGGGGTCGCCCCAGTCAAAAATGGTAAGAAGGAGTAGCATCAATAACATTCATTGTATGTACGCCTCCCAGCGATCCACAGGCATCTGTAGCATGTTGTACCCGAGAGTTATTTTGGCTGTGTCTGTTACACCATGGACAATAATCTTAGTCGGAGTCAAATTCCTTACCTTTCCACCCAAAGCTGAACATATCCGCACAGATATTCCATTTTTTTTATTGAGGATCCATTTTCGAACTGAACTACTCATGCTTAGGCAAAACAAGCAAGGGAGTTGTTAATAAGGAGCTAGCTACAGCTCCCTGCGGGAGGGTTCCCGTGCTTATTAAGGAGCCGGGCAGCTACGCAACACTTCCTTGCAACTCATACCTACTAACAAACTGTTTACTCTTTTTAAGGAGTTAGCTGCATTTCCCTGCGGGAGGTAGCTACGCAATCAAAGCAGCAGGGCAGCTTCGCAACACCTGCTTCAACTTCATGCACATTAGCAACAAGATTGGGTAGTTGATTGTTGGGAGGATAGCTGCAGCTCCCTACGGGAGTGAACTACAGTTCCAGGGGGAGCACAGCAAGGGCCAATACCGGCTGTGAGGCGCGTAGCGGGAAGAGATGTATGGTAAGGGATAGCTGTTTAACCATTTGTAATGGAATGGGATGTTGATCCTCCTTGGAATAATACGTATATAAGAAGATTTTCATTCCAGTTGGAAAGCAATCGAGAAAACGCCGCCCAAATACGCTTCGCCACGTGTAGCCCTGTATGGACTCGCGAAGCAGGTCTCCGGTCGGTGTCCAAGATTTGATCTAACTATTGAGTGAGGACTACTTACCGATTGATAGAATAATACGTATATAAGAAGAAGGCTGCTTTGTGGAGTGATCTTTCTCGAAATGAATTAAGTAAGGGCGCTATGTTCAGATTCTGAACCAAAGCACTAGTTGAGGTCTGAAAGCCTTATGAGCAGAAGTAATAAATACCTCGGGGAAGAAGCGGGGTAGAGGAATTGGTCAACTCATCAGGCTCATGACCTGAAGATTACAGGTTCAAATCCTGTCCCCGCACCGTAGTTTCATTCTGCATCACTCTCCCTGTCGTTATCGACCTCGCAAGGTTTTTGAAACGGCCGAAACGGGAAGTGACAATACCGCTTTTCTTCAGCATATAAATGCAATGATTACCTTTTTCGAAAAATTGTCCACTTTTTGTCATAATCTCACTCCTACTGAATGTAAAGTTAGTGTAATAAGTTTCTTTCTTTTAGCTTTTTTACTAATGGCCCATATTTGGCTAAGCTGGTTTTCTAACAACCAACATTGTTTACGAACCATGAGACATCTAGAGAAGTTAAAAATTCCATATGAATTTCAGTATGGGTGGCTAGGTGTCAAAATTACAATAAAATCAAATGTACCTAACGATGAAGTGACGAAAAAAGTCTCACCTATCATTAAAGGGGAAATAGAGGGGAAAGAGGAAAAAAAAGAGGGGAAAGGGGAAATAGAGGGGAAAGAGGAAAAAAAAGAGGGGAAAGGGGAAATAGAGGGGAAAGAGGAAAAAAAGAGGTTGGAAAATGGACCGAGAAAATAATGCTTTGTGAACCCAATTGCTTTGACAAAAATAAAGAAAGAAGCAAAATCTCATTCAATTTGAAATAGAAGAGATCTCTATGCCCCCTGTTCTTGGTTTTCTCCCATGCTTTTGTTGGTCAACAACCAACCACAACTTTCTATAGTTCTTCACTACTCCTAGAGGCTTTCCTAATGAAGCTGTCTGGAGGGATTTGTTGAAATCAATTAATCTAATCATGCCTCAACTGGATAAATTCACTTATTTTTCACAATTCTTCTGGTTATGCCTTTTCTTCTTTACTTTCTATATTTTCATATGCAATGATGGAGATGGAGTACTTGGGATCAGCAGAATTCTAAAACTACGGAACCAACTGCTTTCACACCGGGGGAAGACCATCCAGAGCAAGGACCCCAACAGTTTGGAAGATCTCTTGAGAAAAGGTTTTAGCACTGGTGTATCCTATATGTATGCTAGTTTATTCGAAGTATCCCAATGGTGTAAGGCCGTCGACTTATTGGGAAAAAGGAGGAAAATCACTTTGATCTCTTGTTTCGGAGAAATAAGTGGCTCACGAGGAATGGAAAGAAACATATTATATAATCTATCGAAGTCCTCTCCTTCAAATACTGGAAGGTGGATCACTTGTAGGAATTGTAGGAATGACATAATGCTAATCCATGCTGTACATGGCCAAGGAAGCATAAAATGATTCTTTCATTCTATAGATACCTCTGGTAGGTAAAGCACTCTACTGTGCTTTATTGAAAGTTCCCATCGCGGGGGCGAGGATACTTGCCTTCGCGGTTCGACTTTCTTTTCAGGCTTGACTCATTATTTTCCGGTCCTCTCACACCCCTTTAGAGCTCTTTATGATGCCCACTGAGTAAGATTCGGGGGCTTACCGGCGCAGAAGCTCATTCTGAACCGCGGGAACCTTCGTCTCTTCGACACAAACGTTTTATGAAGAGGCTGATGGTGATGAGGATCCATGCGCACTCAAATAAAAGTAGCTTGCGTATTGGGTTATCCACGGTGTTAGGTGCTCCATTGCACCCTCATGTGGAGGGTAGGATAATTTGGACTCTTTTGGAGCACTATACTCCGAAAGATCCTATCCTTCCTCCTCTTCTTTCAGTCGAGACTTCCTCCTAGTGAGGTGTTGCCTATCCAGGTATGGAAGTATTCAATGAATACACTCTGTACCATGGGTGGATGAAGCTTTATCTGGAGTATCAAAGATGGAATTGTATGCTAAGGCTTAGTGCCAGTATAGAGCTTGAAGTCTTTATGGATGTGCCGATCTTTATCCGTACATATTACCGACCTGCGAACATGGATGATTCGTTCAGGTACGGGATAATATTTAGGATGTACGATTTGGCTGTCCAGTTACAGTGGGGCAATGTCATGAAATTGCTACCAGTAACTAAGACTCAAGTGGAGACAAAAAAAAAGCACTCAATTTGAATGTAAGTAAAACACGGGATGGAAGAGGAGGCCTGAACCAACAGGAATGAAACAGTATAGAATTCCCCTGGGCGAAGCAAGTCACCGATTAGTAACCTAAGAAAGAGTTGTCAACGGGCGAGTGTCCTGCTATAAGGTAAACTCCTACTATTTCAGCTTCTTTTCCCGTGGTCGAAAGCTAAATATCTCAAGATGAGATTTTCCAAACTCTCGACAAGCAGCAAATAGAAAATGAAAAGAAGATTTTGAAGGATCTGATTTCATCTAAGGAGTGGCGGTTAACAGAAGGCCATTTCAACTTATGCTCTAAAAAGATAGAAAGCATTGTTGATAAAGCCCTCTCTTTATATAAAGAGGGCTTTAGCGCCTTCGGATAAAGGAAGATTCCGATATTCACATAGGTATTTAAGCCTACTTCGGGGATCTGAACAGCTTCCCCTCAAATGGGAGCCGTTTAAGTCATCTTAAAAGAGTCCTCGACTGTATTGGAAAAACAAAAAGTCCAATATGGCGGGAGATCTCTAATTTGATTGAGAGCTTTCAATCAAATTAGATTGTAAAGTAGTAGTCCTGTGTAAAAAAAAGCTGGTGGGGCGGGGTCCAAGCAAGCGTAAGGGGAGGGGGACTAGGGTGGAAGGGTCGTCGAAGGAGATGCATTTCTGGTACAAGTGGTATTGGACAAGATCTCAGGGAATCATCTCTTTCAGATTTCTGCCTTTCTTTCCCATGACGACTAGGAAAAGGCAAATCAAAAATTTTACTTCGAATTTTGGACCTCAACATCCTGCTGCTCATGGTGTTTCACGATTAGTATTGGAAATGAACGGAGAAGTGGTGGAACGTGCGGAACCACATATTGGATCACTCCAGTGCGGCACGAAGCCGCTGACGCCGAGTCGGCTCCTATGCCGCTAGCTATGCCCTGCTTGGTCCCCCGGCACGGTGGAGGTTCCGTAGCGGGTCATGAGCACCGGGCTAAGGGGCGAAGTCACTCGACTGAAAGGAGAGGGCGTAAGCATGACTCGAGCACTTGTTGCGAGAGGGGCGGTTGAGCAACTCAAGCGAACCGCCCTACCTTACTACAACATAGGGACAGAGGGGAGAAGGTTGTGAAGGTGGCCTCGTTATCCACACCTCTGGTCGGATGAATGGAGGACCGCCCGACCCGGGTTTCATGAGCGTTGGCGGGTCCTGGAGTGCCTGTCAAGGGCGCTAGCGCATACCCCGGGGTGATCATCATCACCTGCACCTCACATCTCGGCGTAGTGGAACGTGTAACCCGCCTGCTGTCTCATTCAACTACATTTGTTCCTGTAATCTATAGCCTAACAGAAGGCAGCGTCGAGGGGCTTTAGCAACTCGACTGAAAGGAGAGGAGAGAAATTCCCATACAGCCAGCGGGGAGGATGGCACTACAGGCAAAGACCGTCTGGCGAAAACGCCGCAGGCGCGAAGCGTGGTAGGCCTGCGCCGGGTGAGCATAGGGGGAAAGGGATCCCGGACGGTGGAAGAGCCAGGGGAGGCCGGGTCATTTGACGGAAATGGAAGGAGGAACCCCTCTTATAGAAAGCCCTATGAAGTTAAGGGAAGTGAATGAATTCTTGGAAAAATAGGGAGCGAGCCTATATATAAAATGTAAGAAAGTCAATTATTCAATGAATAGATGATAAAGTCAACCATACGACAGACAGCGCTGCCTACACGCGAATTAGCTTCCGAGGTCGAGCAGTCTCAATTTCACTACAGGATTTGCGAATGAATGCTGGGCTGGGCCACCTCGAATGGCGTGAGCCGCATGCGGGGAGACCCGCACGTACGGTTTTTAGGGGGATCTGGCCGAAAGACCGGCCGGCGCCCACCCGACTAGAGGGACTGAGAAATTAATAGAGTACAAAACTTATCTTCAAGCTTTACCTTATTCTGATCGTTCAGAGGGCGATCGCGGAGTCACTGAATGAAGTCCTCCGTTTCTTTCGGAGGTGCTGACCCGCAGCGAGGCAGAGATGACTAAGTGACATATGGAATATGGCGACAACAACAGCATGTCGTAGAAGGAGAGAACAGGTGGAGCCAACGACCCACGTTGACTAACGTATCTACAACTACATCCCCGAGCGGCAGTCAAACGGAGGCGTGAATGCAAGATGCCAGCGGAATGATCGGCCGGACAGAGGCTAGGGCGAAGGAACCCCTTCCCACCGCGTCCTTCCCTGTGTATCGGAGATATAAAGCGAGTGCACCGGAAAAGAACGGGAACTGGGTCGATCTATTGCGAAGCATCCGAAGCATAACTGCACACTCACACAATCTTTGCCGAGAGATAGGAGCATTCGGTGGAACCGGTGAACTACACTTGCTTCTGGATAGATGTGTGGGACAGAGGGCTCGTGGTACCTTCTGCCCACCCTTCCTCCTCTGCTTTGAGAACTGTGTGAACGGAGAGTGGGCAGAAGGGAAGGAGGTCCTCATACAGAGAAAATCAGGGAATGGGTCGAGATAGATGACAGCGCCGAGGAACGCCTTGCCGGGAGGGCAATCTTCTCTTATGGTCTTCACCTCCCGCCCGGCCTGGAAATTGAATCCAGCCCCCCCTCTTTCTGATCCATTCATTTCTGCAAGCCCAGAGCGTTGCCTCCCTTCTATTGCATAACCTAAAAAGCTATAAGCAAAGTACCAAAAGCGCGCTCCGCCCGGTGACTAAGAAAGAAATTGGTTTGCGCAACAATTGAAGTGATGAGGCGTTCCTCTCCTTTCAGTCGAGTAAGAAATACCTCGGGAAGTAGGGCTTCTATTGAAAGGCTTTCCCTCCCTCAAAAGGGGACTAGCTTTCAATACTAGTTCTTACGTTACGCTGCCATTTTTCCAATATCATTGAATAGCATGGCCTGGGGCTAAAATCACTCAAGTGGGAGAGCCGTGTTATGGGTGACCTTATTGCACGGTTCAGAGAGCACTTGTGTATGTGATGCAAGTGAACGTGTACGAAAAAGCTGTCGTAAAGTTTCGTTTTTCGTTCCGTTTTCGACCCTATCTATGTTTCTATGATGGCCCAAGAACACGCTCATTCTTCAGCTGTAGAGAAACTTTTGAATTGCGAGGTACCATTACGAGCTCAATATATACGAGTGTTATTCCGTGAAATAACTCGAATTTCAAATCATTCACTTGCTTTAACTACTCATGCTATGGATGTGGGAGCATTAACTCCGTTCCTGTGGGCTTTTGAGGAGCGGGAGAAATTGTTGGAATTCTATGAAAGAGTCTCGGGAGCCAGGATGCATGCCAGTTTCATACGACCAGGTGGAGTGGCACAAGATCTGCCTCTTGGCTTATGTCGAGATATTGATTCCTTCACACAACAATTTGCTTCTCGTATCGATGAATTAGAAGAGATGTCAACCGGCAACCGTATCTGGAAACAACGATTAGTGGATATTGGTACTGTCACTGCACAGCAAGCAAAGGATTGGGGATTCAGTGGTGTAATGTTAAGAGGTCGTGCGACATGAAGACATTGATAGCAATATGGGGGAAGTTCCCATCAGGCAACAATGGTTCCGCCTGACTCTACTTAAGCATGCATATTATGTAAGTGAAGACTTGGTGTGAAGCCTTGGAGCTTACGTTAGAAGAGCAAAAGGCCCGGGGCTAGGGTGAGCTGAGGGGGGACAGCGTAAGTGAGCGAATGTGTGTAAGCCCAGTCAAAGATGACTGTTCTAGGCGGGGGGAGCCACCCACCTTTGAATGGTGTTGGTCCTACAGACCGTGAACGGATTTCGCCTCTGGCCTCTGGGCACGTCGGAACCGCGCGAGTTCACCGGGGTGGAGCACGGTCCGCCAAAACCGGCATAGATTAGGTGCTATTGATGGAACATGGTAAGCCTATCTTTCTCCATATGGAAGTGCTGCGAGCACTTAGAGATGCGGGTAGAGGAAGCCTCAAAAAGCGAAGGCCGAGCTGTAGGTCACGTGACCTGCACCGAGTTGGTGGCTGACTGGGCTTTTTCCTTGATCAAAGCAGATCAACTCGCCTTCTTTCTTGTTACCCAAAACTAAAGTCGGTCGAATGGTTTTTTTCCTGCCCCGGAACGTCGAATGAAATAGGGGGCCGGGTTCTCTTTCTACAACCCTTTTGATACGATAGGCCCGGCTACCTTTCCCCTATCCCTTATGATTAGGGGGCTGTTAAGCCCAAGAACGACCAGTCTTGTGGTGGTACGGAAGGAACGGACTCCGCGAACGTCCCGCGCCCCGGAAAGAAAGTCTCAACCAGAACCACATTCCTTTTGCGTGCGGATGTAGCTAAGTGTCTGACTCTATTGGTCATAGTTTCCTGCTGTTGCGGCTGGTGCTCGTTTGCGCGCGTGTGAACCAACTCAACAAAGAAGGAAAGGATGCCCGGGGAGGCATCTGAGAATGATTCGAGCCGTATGAAGGGAAACTCTCACGTACAGTTTGTTTTTTTTGGGGGGGCAGGAGCCCGACAGGGTCCCCCACTGACTTGGCCCGGGCCTAAGTGAAAGTGAAGTGGTGGGCCTACCCATCCCAACCAGGGGTATGCTGGGATTCGCGAAGAGCAGCACCTTACGATGTTCATGACCAATCGGATCCTGACGTACCAGTAGGTACCAGAGGAGATCGCTATGATCGTTACTGTATCCGTATCGAAGAGATGCGACAAAGTCTTCGGATCATTGTGCAATGTCTTAATCAAATGCCTAGCGGCATGATCAAAGCCGATGATCGTAAGCTATGTCCTCCATCACGATGTCGAATGAAACTATCCATGGAATCGTGCGTCGTGTGAAACGTAGATCATCGCCGTTCTTAACCGAGACTCAGGTTAAGCTCCGTCTCGGAACCTTGTGGGTTAGGAGTAAAGCATCCCGAGGTTGGCGCATCTCATTGGGCGTAGAGAAGCATTGGGAACCCCAATTTCTTTCTTCGGAGCCGTTTCTTTTCCCGTCCCCCCCACCCCGGCATAGCGCTTCGCTTCCGGTTCTTCGGAAGAATCAACTTACTTCTACCTTCTTCATTGATCTGGGGGAAAAGGAACCGTCTACCAGTTGGGAAGCTAGACATCAAGTAAGTGGCTTGATGAGGATAACTAAGCTGACACGCCGGAGTTGGCTGCTGGCACAACAGGGTGGTGCCTTACCGCGCCGCAGGCGAACGCGCGGTAGCGTTCGTGGTGGTGCTTCAGGATTCCAATGTACTGCGTCCAAGATCAGAACGAGCTTGCCGGCGGACCACTGCCGTCCCATTCTTGAGTGAGCTGGAGCACAGCCATCTTATCCACTGAACTAGCTAGAAGCTATCGCTTCGGGTCGAAGCACTAAAAGAAAAGCACCGGGAAACGCGGCGGCATAGGAACCACGGGACCCCCACCCTACTAGTAAAGGGAAAACGGAAGTGCGCTCCTGCGCACCAGCTGAAAAAGCCCTTTCCCCTTTCTCTGATAATAAGGAAAGCTTCATAGCTCCAACCTATACAAGGGGTTTTTATGTCCTTTTTATAGGTTGGGTTGTTGGATACGGGATCCTCGTAGTAGGCTGGACCAACATCCAGCCGAGAGAGGGCAGCCTCTAGAAGCAACAGGTTGGGAAACCAAGAGAACGCTTCGCCTTTTCTTATCTTCTTCCTGCCCTAGGAGTAGAAGTAGCACAAAAAAAGAGGGATTAGCATTATTGACCCAATGATAAACCACTAACACCTTCCTCGTTGGGGCCCCGCGCACTGGGAAAACGCCGACGCTACGGGAAACCGGCCACTAGTTACAAAGCTCCAATAAGGCGTTCCTCGAGAGGGCTATCACAGTCAGGTGCGGAGCAATTACCCCTATTTGAAAAGTACCCTTCTTCCTATTTAGGGGGTTGAGGCGAGAAATGGCTTGATGAATCGTTCCGTTCGCCATGCACCGGCCCCATTCACTTGATTCTCGTAGAGGCTGTAAGTACACAGTGCCCCACAACTATCAATAGTATAGTGGGGTTGAAAGACGAGAGTGCCCGCCCTTTTCTTTCAAGTGGGCCACTTTTTTTTCCCGAACGCAGTCCGGGATCACCGTGGCCGTGTATATATATACAAATATCTTCGATGCTGTCATTTCGAAATGTCCGCTTCAACCCCGAGGAACGCCTCCCAAAAAAAGCAAAGTTGGCTTGACGAGCGCAGATGTGAGGAAGCGGGAGCAATAAAACCAAAAATCTCTTTCTTGTCCTTCTACTTAAGGGGCAAAGAGAAGCGCTTTTGCTACTGAGAAAGCGAACGGTCAGCGCGAAGGTTCAAGACTTTTCTGAGCGTTAGCGAAGCTAGATTCTCATAGCGAGGCGCTTCGAGTTAGCGAAGCGCTGTAGTAGCGCCGAAGCCCTATGTGCTATAATGCTGAGCCAAGGACACTCCGCCTTATCTATAGAAGCAGTCAACTGAGTTCTGAACGAATTAGATCCTTGGTAATGGCTCAATCTATAGATAGAAAGCCCTATGATGGGAAACTACCACGTTAGGTTTGGAGAGAGATGGGACCGGTTATATAATAGAGGGAGCAGATGCAAGCTTTTTTCTTTCAATAGCCGGCCAAATGACTACAGGATCATCGGTCTACTCTACCTCAATTCACCATTTCGAACTTTATACAGAAGGTTTTTCCGTACCAGCTTCTTCTACCTATACCGCAGTTGAAGCACCTAAAGGAGAATTTGGTGTCTTTCTGGTCAGTAATGGAAGCAATCGTCCCTACCGTCGTAAAATAAGAGCACCCGGCTCTGCCCATTCACAAGGACTCGATTCTATGTCCAAACATCACATGCCAGCAGATGTGGTCACCATCATAGGTACTCAAGATATTGTGTTTGGAGAGGTGGATAGATAGGACGACTAGTTGCCAGGACCTTAGCTTTATTGCGAGCCCAGAAGTCTCTCTTTTTTTTCGGCCTTCAGGAACAGCCTTTAAGTAAAATCCAACCTAATATCATTCATATCCTTCTACATAGAAGAAAGACACTCTAAGATCCTTTTTCAAACCTGCTCCCATTTAGAGTCAAGAGATAGATAAATAGACACGTCCCATTGCCACTTGATGGGGGGGGCGTTCGTTGTATGTTGAAGCAGAGATGAATAGGGTGACTGTGAAGAGAGTGGTGGTTGATCCTGACTCCACAGTCAATCTCATACCTATGTCCACTAGGCATTCAAAAAGAAAAGATTGGAGGAGCACTTCTCGAGGTATATAATTTGAGTTCGAATAATTGTCAAATCAATTTTCTAGGAATGGTATGGTCAGAGTCAATTGCAACGTTGGACCTTTTCAGAGTCCGATAGAGTTCCAGGTTGTTTTTGCACCGACGACATATTACGCTCTTCTGGGCAGACTCTAGATTCATAAAAACCAAGCGGTCCCATTGACATACCATCAATGTATTAAAGGTATAATCAAAGGAAAATAAGTACTCGTACCAGCGGTGAGCACTCCCTTCGAAAGATCTGAAATCCATTTTGCTGACGCTATACATTATTCGGAGTTTGCCGAGGATGGAGAGCTTTCATTGAAAGAGGTCCAGGGAGCTGTTGGCTTACTCGTTGGGAGGCGTTCCTCGAGAACTAGATAGCTAGTCTGTCTGGTTCTCGAGGAACGCCAGTCTCTCGACTGAGAGGAACGCCTCTTACTAAAGTAGTTCAAATAGATAATCCACCTAAAATGGAACATTCGCTTCTAGATCGCTTGCTAGAAGTAAGGAAACTCCTGAGTACGGAATTGAGACCGAAGAAAGGAGATTCCGTAAATTGACTCTGAAACAAGAGGCAGGAACTCTTCTGCTGCTGTTTGCAAGCTCTTTCTTTAGCATTAGTTATCATTAGAATCCCGCCCTTCCTGACGGAGCTCTCCTACCCTTCTCAATGCAGGAATTCGCATACAATCGACCGGTACCATAGCTATATTCAATCCGGTGGGTCAAGGGAAGGAGAGCCGGATTGCAGATCGGGTTAAATAAAGCGGGTGAACACTAGCAACCAGTACAAAACGACCCCGTCAAAGACGGAAAATTGGTATAAACCAAGATAGCAAATGGAATGATTAACTAGTGCCACCCCAAACCCACAAACAATCTAACCACAGGTATGGATTGACACCGCGAAGGAAGTCAATACAGGAGGGTTGGGAGTGAATGGAATATCGAGATAGATATCAAGATATCCCATCAACCCAAAACCCTTAACAAAGCTAGAATGCTTATGTTGCGTATAGTAGCCAGGGGGCCGAGCAAGAGACCTCCAATAAGGTCAAACCAACGGGCAAGTCAGTCCCAAGAGTGAAAGGGAGTTTGAACTGTGAACATATAGGATTCCGCTAATCCTTATGCTCTAACTAGTCTTAAACGAAAGAGATATCGATTCCTTTCCCTGGTGTACTAGACTTGAATTCCTTTGCAGTCTTAGGCTTTTGAGCTTTTTTCATTCAAAGCGGGATGCTTGCTAGACTGATAAGCCAGAGAGAGGAAAGGAAGGAATCAATTATTGAGTGGGAGTAGGGTCTATGTCTATGTTGAACAGATTTGGGGTACAGTCAATTTTCGTGCCATGATCTTATCCATAATGTCCCCTTTTAGAGAGCAGTAGAATTAAGAGCTTTGAGATCGTCAACACAAAATCCGATCAAATTAGGATAAAATGTACTGGCTGGAGGGACAGACTCCAGAAAAAACCGCGGTCATACTTGAATCAAACCATTTACTGTTCTGAAACTCCATAGCCTGGAATTTAGATAGGCGAGAGGTGCTCCCTGTAGTTAGTGAGTCGTCCCGGCCTTTAGTCTTGATATTATCCGAAATGGGGAGAGTTTATACGAACCAGTAAGAATAGCCCGTTCCAGTCTAACGAGATTCACTCTCTAGTAAATCAAATCATATATTTTGACCGTCTCCTGTATTTGTAGGATTCTTAGGTGTGGGTTCAGGTTTAGCAACAAAGTGAGGCAGAAGTTCTTTCATTCCTCATTCACTTCTAGGACTTGGGTTAGAGAG
Organism: Raphanus sativus; assembly: GCF_000801105.2. Taxonomy (NCBI): domain Eukaryota; kingdom Viridiplantae; phylum Streptophyta; class Magnoliopsida; order Brassicales; family Brassicaceae; genus Raphanus; species Raphanus sativus. Next base: position 176,380 of record NC_018551.1, read on the forward strand.
GGGGGAATATAGTAAATAAATAAAGTAGAAGTGCAGTTCCTATTTCTCAGCTCAGATTAGAGCACCAGCTGTTACGCTGACAACCCCCGTTACGCCGCGCTTGAACTCCTAGCCCTAAGACGGAGTAGTCTTAGTAGCAGTAGGATTACCGGATTCCGCTTTATGTCTTTCTTTCTTACTTTCCCTAAGCACTCATTGTATTTGAATTTGACTCGCTCAGAAGAGCTATGTATCCGGTCTTGGGAGTCAAATAAGGGCATGGCTTAAACCAGCTCCCTAGCCTAGGGTGAGGTCTCATAATAGAGTAAAGTAGGACAGAAGAATTAGCTTAGCAGTGAACAAAAATCATTCAATCAGCTCAAGAGCTGGGAGTTCTCCTTCTAGGTTTCGGAATAGAAGGAAGGAGGCTCCCAGGAGGTAAGTCCTGCTTGATTGCTTTCACCAGGTTTATAAAGACTGGTTCGAAAGGACCAGGTCGGGATAGGCTGGGAGTCGATTAGCCCGAGTTGTGTTAAGATAAGTGGCACTTGAATTTGAAGTAGACATCGGCCAGGTCTTGGATGCTGAATTATCGGTCTTACCACTTGTATCGATAGACCCACTTGAATTGAATGCTGAGGAGATTGATTTTCAATCCAATCCTGCCTGATCTTCGAACTTTCTCTCTGCAAAAGGCTTCTGGCAAAGCTTGAACATCCGTATCGTTAACTCCTTTTAAAAAGGAAGACAGAAGAGCTGGTAGGACGGACTGGTAAGGAATTCAATTACTTATTACTTATGAGTGGAGGGCTTCGCTTTTTTTCTATAACTGTCACTGGAACAGAAGTGCACTCCCAATGATATTCTAGTCTTCTTTCTTAAGAAAATATAGATATTATCGTGGAAAGAAATCTATCTCTTGAAGGAAGTCCAACTTAATTCAGTTTGATCTCCCAAGAGACGGTATGGAACGCTCGTATAGAACCCCATCCAATAGAACTCAAACCGCTGGGAACGCAACGGGATGGATGTCAACTGGTAAGAGTAGCCTTGGTCTGTAGATCTTTACAACAGGAGATCAGGAGTTAGCTCGCTTGGACGGAGAGCACGAGAAAGAAGGGGCAGTCTAACTGAACTCCACTCGTTTAGAAGAAGCCTCGCCAGTCAGGGGGATAGGGCAAATTTCTTCACAGCATGAAGAAAAGAGAGGGATTCAAAAAAGGCTGGCTCCTTAGAAGGGATTTGAGTGCTTTAGACTAAGAAGTGAGATTAGATAGGCTTGTCTTAGGATTTGATGCACATTCAAGGGCAACTTCTGCTTATGGGTAGGCACCTAGTGCTACAATGGCTGTAACAGATTCAGAGATTACATTTGCCCTTGGATACACACCACACATTGATTGGATTTGAAAGGTACGAAGGGTCCATAACGGACAGGAACTACAACTATTGATACTCGGTCTAGACTAGGGGGGGAAGGCACTGCAGGAAACGGGACTGCTGTACTGTAAAGGGGTTACCGTCGAAGGTAAGGACAGAGACTGATTAAATGGGGGAGGACAGATATAGGCAGACACTTCCAAAAGGCGGAAGCATTGGCTTTTAGGACGCACTCAAACTTCCATTAAAACTCCAGGTGGCAAAACAACTCCATCCAATAAGAAAGAGGAATGTGCTAATGCCAATAAGCGTATAAGAAAAGGACTAGAACTGGCTGAAAGCACTTACCACTAGAAATAAATTGGCCTGACAGAAAAAGTCAAACCCCTCCTCTCCCTCTCGCAATAAATGCTCGAGTTCCCGAGGAACGCCTCTCCTTTCAGTCGAGTCATGACTTCGCCCTCAGGTGGGAGGAGAAACTGTACAGGACATAGCTTTCCGTCTCTTTCTTTCACAAAAAAATGAACCACCAAAAACTGTAGATTTCTTTTTTGAAAAGAGTTTTGTGGCCTTTTCAAAAAAGAAAGAAGTGCTACTCAAAATGGCGGAACTAGATCCTTACGGATCGTGGATTCAGAGTGGCGCTCGCTTTATTAAAACCGGAAAGACTTTATCGTAGAAGCGGGACTTAGAAAAGTCCTCAAATCTCTTTCTGACCATGGTGTCAATAGCCCATACTTTCAGTCTTTTTTAAAAAGACAACGTGAAGAGGAATAGATCAACAAAACAAAGAAAGGACAGGAACAGGGGTTGTTGCAGAATTGGGTTCGAGTCCCAGGGACGCAATGTGGCTGCTTAAAAAACTGATTCAACGAGATATAGATATGTCCCCATTAAGATTTCAAACTTGTCGTCTACTTTCAGGAAATGTTCGGAACAGAGAACTGACAATAATACAACGTCGCATTCTCCGAAGATTGAGGAACAGGAAGAGATCTATTAAGAAGAGAAAGATTTATCCGAAAAAATATCTGACCAGTTACATACAATTACAAACTACACGAAAGTTGCCCCTTTTTCATGGGGATTTACCCATCACAGAGATGCACAGAGGAACAAAACGAACTTCATATATCCCTTTTCCACTCAATCCAGAAACAAGATTTGACGTTATTCCGCTTCGTCTCCATTTTCTTGAAACTATTCCTCAAGCAAGGCAGCCGATAAGTCATCGAAGGGTTTGTGTGAATAAAGGAATGGTAAGCATTACTCATTTGAAACTTTCCCACGGTGATATAATATCTTTTCAAGAAAATAACGCGATAATACGCGGTGAAGAAATAAGGAGATCTTTCTATAAAGAAATTTCAGTTGAAAAAATCATAGGCAAATTACTGCATCAACCGCTAAGAATGTGGAGAAGAAGCAAAACTGAATGGTTCCACCTACTCAAAACTAAGAGGGGATGCCGCCTACTACTAAAATCCCGGTTTTTGCAACAGTTGCGTTCTTCTATGCAAGAAGAAGACTTAGAAAGAACAAAGAAGTTTGGATCCGAAAAAGTATGCTTAGGAAGTTCCTTCGCTGAGCACAAGAGAATGAAGAGGAATTTGTTAAAATTCCTATTCTTATCGAAGAGAAGGAAGGAGAAAAACCTAAATCTTCCTACTCGAACAATCAGTCCTATAGTTTACAACTCTTCTTTATCTTTATATAGTAATTCGACCTATTGCTTCGCATCCCCCCATAAGTTGACTATGAAGAGAAGAATCAAAAGGATCGAACTACCTACTCATTATTCGGAGGTTAATCATAGAACACCAAAAGCTGTGGTATCTTATGGACCTAACATAGGTCATATCCCTCACGACATAAGATTAAAAGATCCAAACCTTCCTCTTCGGAGCAGAAACGGACGTGGCCAAAACATATAAAGATCGGCGTAGTCACTCGTAGTAGGAGTCAAGATATTGCGTATAAATATATATAAAGAGAGAGTCTCTTGAGCGGCCGAGAATCTTATGTCAAAAGGACCAAGGACGATCTTTTCGGAAAGGAGGAGTCAGTCTTCTTTGAAGATCGAGGCGCGTAGCGGACAATTATGCCATTCGGAAGAAGTCTTCTACAGAGGGAAAGCCTGTATCGAGTAAGTGGAGAGGAAAGATCCCCGGAGATTCTGATATTATTCCATTCCAGTGGCTCGACCAGTAACCAATGGAGAAAACTCAAAAATCCTTTGTTTCCCGGTAGAACGGAGCCAGATAGCTTTACCAGTTGGGAGTTGTCCGTGACGAATTCCGATTCAGTAGCTATCAGTTCAGAGTAGATCTGTCCAGAGGTCGATTCATCTACACGTCTACATAAAAGCTTGAATTTCACAAGGTTCACGATAGGATTTTCTTTTAGTGGGTTGACCTAAGCCTTGAGCTTCACTAGGGGGAGGCCAGCTATCTATGGTATCCTCGGTATGAGAATGAATGTCTCTAACCTAGCTATTGCCCTGTTTTGATCCTATTCAATCGTATAGAAAGCTACTATAGACCCTAGCTATTCCGCCCCTTTCTTTTCTACATTCCATTTTTTATTGAGCCGAATCACCATCATTATATTATATATTCATTGTTGGTTTGACTGCTGGTCTAGCGATCCTTCCTAGCCGTCGCCTAGAGTGCAGCCTGCCCGCTGAAAGACCGTAACGTAAGTGACTCAGTGCTCCATACGAAGGAAATGAAAGCAGAATTCGTTCGGATCCTCCCACATGTTCAATCTTTTTTTAGCGGTTTCCCCAGAGATCTTTATCATTAATGCAACCTCCATTTTGCTCATTCATGGAGTTGTATTTAGTACCTCTAAGAAATATGATTATCCGCCGTTAGCCAGTAATGTGGGTTGGCTTGGATTACTTAGTGTTGCGCGCCTAGGAGGGCAGCGCGCTTGGGGATGCAGAGGAGCTATTATCGCCCAGCCCCCTACCCTAACCTAATGCGGCACCGGATTCGGACCGCAGGGAACCGTAGCATGGGGGGGGCGTCTAATCCTTTTGCCGCCGCAAGGCTGGCTAATCGTACGCAGCAGGCTCGAAGACCCCTGGTTCTGGAAGGCACATGAATCCGAACGCTATGTTGAATGTGCGACCGACACTACGTAGGTACCAGTGCAGGTGAGGCGTCGGTCGGTCCTAGAAACGGCGGCAACGGCGCGAGGAGTTAACGACCGGACGTGCTGCAACCTAGGGATCACCAGGCAGCTCTTTCGCTCTATAGGGATCGGGGGGGCGATAGCACAATTCCTCTTGGAGGGGGGTTGGTTTGCCCGGGTGACTGATCCTGCCATAATGTACTCCTACCTATAGCACCGGCAACCGAAGTCAAGCATACATAGGACGATCTTCATGCGTGAATAGCCGGGAGGAAATAAAGGGCGGTAGATGATAATGAAAAAGGGCGCCGCGTCTGTACGGGCGGGCGGAATGGATGAGCAAAAGGTGCCATGGGGTGAGGAATATCCCGAGTCTCATGTAAGACAACTAAATGCACCCCGCCGAGGTGCTGCCGAGGAACTGGGAGACCTTCTCGAGCACAGGATAGGCAATTGAAAGACAAAGCTAGCCTATTCGTTATGGGGAATCAATGCTCCGGGCCGAATAAAGCTTACCTCCGGCACCTGGCTTTCCCCGGCGCATATTAGCTTAGCTGTGCTTAATAGGTCGGTTTGTTTGGCTTCCTCTCTTAGCCCATTCCTAACCAGTGGAGAAAAGGTTCGCTCATGCTGGAGGGAGCATCCCCACTTAGTGATCGGTCTGCTAGTTCACGCAAATCCGAAGAAGTTATCACGGACGAGCCACATGCAGGGAAACTTGCACGTGTGGTTCTGGCCGGGCTTTCCTGAGGTATCTAATAACCTTGCTTCTGCTCGCCGCTGGCGCACCTCTCCTAACTATTGCCCATTTATTCTGGAATAATCTTTTTAGGAGGGACAATTTTACATATTTCTGCCAAATCTTTCTATTATTAAGTACGGCTGGTACCATTTCGATGTGTTTCGATTCTTCCGACCAAGAGAGGTTTGATGCTTTTGAATTCATTGTATTAATTCCACTTCCTACTCGCGGTATGCTCTTTATGATCTCGGCTCATGATTTAATTGCCATGTATTTAGCTATTGAGCCTCAAAGTTTATGTTTTTATGTAATCGCAGCATCAAAAAGAAAGTCTGAATTTTCCACGGAAGCCGGCTTGAAATATTTGATCTTAGGTGCATTTTCCTCTGGAATATTATTGTTTGGGTACGACCGGACAACTACCGATATCAATTAATATCTTTTTTTAGAATGTTGTTGTTAAATAGATAAATATCTATCTATATTGTAAACTATCGGATCGGGTATTACTTAGATGTGAAACTTTAAGACCTCATTAGTTGTGATATTGATCTTACGGGGGGGAACGAAATCAAAGAATATATAGACTTGTAAAGACCCTCTATGTAGTTGTCTATCTAAAGGCGATCGATCTACATCTTTCTCCATAGCCCTTGGGCTGTGTCTCGATCTCCTACGTGCGAAATCAGAGGGACCTGTTTCTATGGAGATTCCCCTTGGTCTAATTCCACGCCTTATGACGAAAGGAGAGTCGGCGTGGCATCAAGTGAAGATTTAGGGAAGTATAGAAAAATTCCCTTCTGGGGTATTCCGAAGGTGTAACCTAGGCAACGAAAAGGGGCCCGATACTTCAACTAGAGGAGCGACCAGTTGGTTCACCAAACCCCGACCCAGCGTCACACGTTCTCCAGGTCCGAAGGGATCCAGTGCCCAACTACCGACTCCTCCCGGAATTTCGTTATCGGAGCCGAGCCTGGAACGGCCGTTAGTGGACACCCACTACTTTTCACCGGTTAGAGAGGCCCTCTTTAATACATTAAGAAAAGATGTTCACAGGGGCCAGAAAGACTCGGTCATAGGAACTTAGACCACCTACGCGCTGGTAAACGAAAACCACCTCGACCGGATCAGAGTGAAACAACAATGTCGAAATCAGGCCGCCCCTTGCCTTGAAAGAATTCACACGCGGCCACCTGCTTTCCCAAAAGAAGGGGAGATCCGCTGCTTACTGCTCACGGAAACATCCGACCTATACTATAGTCAAGTCGTCCGCCTATCTTTCTTCTTTCTTTTTCTTCTATTCACATCAGATTTTAGACTTTCACCAATTCAAGGTGAAAAGGGGGAAAGAAGAGAGCTTTGGGATTCGCTCACTTCTGAATTTGGAGTTATCGAGATTCTCAATGTGGGGAGGCGTTCCTCGGGAATGGCGGTTCTCAGACAAGGGAATCGTTCCTCTCTAAATCAAAATTGGCTAGAATGTTTCCTATCAATAGAGCTTTAACGTCTGCGCATAGAATCGCTTTTTTTGCTCGATAAAGTCCGTTCCTCACAGCAGGACCAGTGTAAACAGGTTCTAGGTCAAGCGATCCTATAGGCAAGTTTGAAAGTCGTTACCCCCAAAATGAAATAGTATTCCACATAAATTGTTAGTTATTCTCCTGCATTAGATATTTTCTAGCAATCTTAAGGTTAAGGCGAGCAATCTGTAGGTATTCCTCCGCTGCCCTTTATAGCAGGGGATTCCAGTCGAGGCTTCCCCTTTCGAATGATTCAGTGCTCTCTTCAACCGGCGAGTTTAGCCTTGTCAGTGCTCTCAGAAACCAGATCAATTAGGTCTGTGGATCGGCTCACTTTCCCAATCGAAATGAAGGGCTGGCAGTCACTCATTGACAGCTTCTTGGAAGTCAAAGGGAATCCCCAAATACCGGACAGGAAGCTTTGCAGGTTTGAGACCGGTCTGGGTTTCAATCAGTTCAAGATCTTCCGCAGGAATGCAAGAGGCTTGTCTTTTGTATGTTGATGGCAAGACCCGACATCTGTTTGAACTGATCCAGAATGGAGAGTACACCAGCCACTGAACGGGGAGAACCTTCGGCAAATATAAGCAGATCATCCGCGAAACAAAGGTGTGTCAATCTGAGGCGCGAACAGCGGTGATGATATCCAAACTGGTTTTCCTCGGCACCTCGATTCAGCATATGACCCAGAACATTCATAGCAATAACAAATAAGTAGGGTTAAAGCGATGAAAGTATAGCTGTGCTCCAGTTTTTAGAGTCAAAGTTCTATGGTGAAGAGCCCGGTCAAGGTGACCCTATGAAAGTCAAGAGGTAATGAAGACCTATAAGATCTCCCACATTCCGGCTGGCTTCATGCCGAAAGTATGGACTATTTTGTTTGATATGATTGACCCTGTTTGGTAAAAGAAAGTTCGTGCTATCGGTCATTCACGCAATGAACAGTCTAAGCTCAAATTTCACCGATTTAGTTTACCCCATAACCTGAAGCATCCGAGCCAGCAGGAGAAGCACAAGCAGGTATTTATTACCTGCAAGGGCAGGGAAGTCAAAGCAAAGACGACGAAACCGGTAGCCGAACCACCCCCTTTTTGGTTAAAGCGGACTCATCAAAGGAATCCCCAGCAAGAGGCTCTCCATCCGAAAGAACTGCTTAAACTGGCATCTCCAGGTCGAGTACCAAGATCGGAAGAAAGAAGAGGTGAGGCGTTCCTCGAGCTTACCCGAAGAGAAAAGACAGAAGTCTAAGGGAAAGGCACCTATTAGCTTTAGTAGCCCCTTACGGAATGAAAGGAAGGTGCCAAGCCGAAGTGTACAAATCTCATAGGTCTATATCTGCTCGTGTCAATTGAGAAAGCGATTGTGACTCTGACCTTCTTATCGGCTGCTGGTCTTGAAGTCTCGCTAACTACTTGGATACCTCCTCTCATTCCTCGGAACGAAAAAGCGAGAGTACATTCTCCTTTTTAGTGCATTTCAGCTGCGTCAGCAGTTTATTCTTTCTTATTCCCTTTCCTGTGTTCATTTTTCAAGTGGTGGATAGGATGAACTTACTGGCCTAAGGTCCTTCTCTTCTCTTTCTTATTAGTAATCTTGTTCAAGTGAGAGGTCCAACGGAACTCGACTGAAAGGAGAGGGACTGACATCTTCTTTTCATTTCTTTCATATCTCCCTTGATTCTGTTTCAGTTTGAAGTAATAGGGAGGAGGCTTGTAGACCTTACAATTGTCTTTGTTAAATACTTATGACCGACTGACTTGAATCTGCTTGCCATTGGTCCTTATCTTTAAGATAATGGTAAGAGTGGTAATGTAGGGCTAGGGGTATAGAATGGAGAGCCTTTGTAGGCCGATAGGTTGATTGAGTCAGTACACCTGACGTATGCTTCTAGAAAGAAAAAGAATGAGATTCAGCTCTGATCACCACCACCGGATGCATTTTTCTTGATCTTCTCGGACTCCAGTAAAGTTTATGCGTTGGGCCTAGAAAGCGGTAAACGTCAGCAATGAGTGCTTCGATTGTATTAAATTCTTCTTCTCGATTGGGGAAAGTCCGTTCCATGCTAAGACGCACCAGATCTATGATCTCTATTTTCTACAGAATCGTCTAGCGAGAAAACTCTTTCACTAATCTTTCTTCTTGGCACTTTCGGTCTTCTGCAGAATAGTAGCATTGCATCGTCAATTCAGAATTGATGTGGAGAGCTTGTTCAAAGAACTCGAGTCAACACGCTACTCTGGACCTGGCTCTCTTCTTCATACTTACTGCACGCAGGATAAGATCTACTTGTCCTCCTCCCTTCCCTTTACCTTTAAATGAAAGCTTTCACCCTCTCCTTTTAGTCGAGTAAGAAATCCCTCGGGAGATATCGATCTTGCTTCAAGCATGCAATCTTCTTCACTAGTAGGAGAAAGAATCTACATATTCAAGTACAGGTGATTCAATAGCAGCAGACCTCGGTGGGGAGAGGTCTTACTAGCCTTCCCGCACGACTGAGCACAAGAAATGTGTTTTGGTTGTGTTGCCAAAGGAGGCACCACAGTAGTTGGTTTAGGCCACAATAAATGACTACCTTAAAGGGGGAGTAATTGGGTATGATGCCTCCTATTCAAGGAGAAATCCGGTGTTCGTCACACTGGACGCCAACCATCGGACCTGGTTCGTTAGAAGCTCCTGGTGGCCTGAGAGGAAAGAGAATTTCGCCCGAGGAACGCCTTTGGAGGAACCCCTGACTTGTCAAACCTGGTACTAGAAACTTTATTGTCTCTTCTTCACTGATCTGTTAAGATAGCTACTTAATTGAGACGTGGATTAGGATTAATCAAGGGGGGTCAAACCTTCTATTATTAGGGTGGGTTCGTCCCGACTATCTTAACCTATATGGTCTTTATTGACAGCGAAAGCTTTGTATGACTGTTCCGGTAGAGTAATGGGGTTGCTATAAGGGCGAGCTATCTCTTCTCTTCTGTTCGTTGCAATGGAACTGAACGTTCCAAGTGCATCCAGCAGGAATCGAACCTACTTTCCTCTTTATTAGGTTGGGCGCTTTAACCATTCAGCCATGGATGCAAGCGAGTGAACTAGGTTTTGGTATTCCTTCTCGAGCTTCAATTTCTTCCGTTATAGGAGATTCGAGAAAAGATGGAATAGGAAGACGTGTTTCCAGAACAAACAAGATACGGGTTGAGAAGGGGAAGTTAGCAAAGTTAGACAAGATTGGAATGGGCATAGGAACATGTATTGATGTATCAGATCGGCTAATGCTCGCAGGTTGATGCGATGTATTCCACCAGTTGACTGAAGACTTTATTATTGGTATATCTATCGGTCCAGCACGAATTGAAATAGAAGCCGGTTCGACAGGAAGCTTTTGAAAACGCAGTGCACCCAGGTAAATAAGAAACGAGATGAATACAGAGGTCAAACGAGCATCCCACACCCAAAAGGTTCCCCACATTGGTTTTCCCCGAAACCCCCCAGTAACTAAGGTAAACAACGTAAAAAAAGCACCCATTTCTATACCGGTTCCGGAAGAGCGAAGATAAAGGGGATGTTTTGTTAATAGGAACAAGAAAGTGTTTATAGCCGTGGCGATATAAACAATAATACTCATCCGAGCCGCAGGAACATGTACATAGAGAATACGAGAATTTTCACCTTGTTGAAGATCTAGCGGTGCTACCCCAAGACTTAAATGAATAGCCATCGCTGTTAAGAACAACCAAGACCCAATGAGAATTTGCGCGTAGCTTCTGGTCTTTGACATCAAAAAAGAAGGTTGTAATAACGGAACGGACATGTGCAAATTTTGTCCTAGCTAGTGGAACAAGAAAGACATGGATCTATAATACGCAATCAAAGGATTTCCCCCAACGAATACCCTGCTTTGTTTGTTTTCGCTCTGCTTGTGCGTGGCACTCCTTGCTGGCGGAGCGGCGCATAGCGAAAAAAAGAAAAAGGAAACTCACCACCAAAAGAAAAAGGTAGGTTAACTAACGAAACTAAAAACTACATTTGAATTCTTGCTCACCGATAATCCTTTAGAAAAAATCTTATACAACTGTATAGAGGATTATTGGTATAGCTGTCCACTAGCCGAAAATCGGACACCAAATTATTGTGGACTGAATGAAGTAATTGCATAGCTGCCGGGTCTGCCGTATTTGGCAATCCGGCATCCTGTAGAAGTTGAGCGCTCACCTTGCTCAAGAAACTTGTCGTTTCTATATAAGGGTGACTTCGGGGGGAACTCGGGCATGAAATTTTTTTTATATTTGTCTAGATACTTTTCCACTTCCTCAACTACAAGATTTCTCAAGAAATCCTCCTTCGCCTTTCTTTTATCCTTTCTTTTATTTCTTGAAGAAGAAGAAGAAGAAGAAGCGGGCGCACGAGAAGGATTTAGCATCATGTGGATGACGGAGAGGGGGGAAATTCCATAAAGCGCGAACCAAGATCCATGATACGAAAACCAAAATCAGAAGTAGGACAAAACTCAGAGTTAGCAGCATGAACAAAGAACTAGGACATACCAGGTGAGAAGTTCGGCTAAGCCGGAAAGATAGATCTCTTCGATCCTTGATTGATTTGAACAAAAGGAAAGAAAGAAGCCGGTAGCAAAGGAAATGAAATGGCAGCTGTGCTTTATATAACATAATAGCTTTTTGGTCTTTGTTGATCACTTCTGCTTACCCCACTGGAAGACAGGAAGAGCTAGCATCTCTCTTTCCTAAGGCATAAGGCGTTCCTCTCAGTCGATAGACTGGCGTTCCTCGAGGAGTACAAGCCAAAAGGTGCCATAGTCGTCGCAAAGGTTCAAGCAAGGAGGAAGTAGGTCTCAAAAGAAAAAGGGGGAGGTTTCAGAATTCCCAAGCGCCTAGTCAGTTGAAGGGTCAGTTCAAGGTTAGCGTCCGATTGTGCGCAATGAATAAATCAATGTATTTGCGGAAAATGGGACGCTGAAGGGCAGGGGTAGCCCATGTTAGCAACTTCTTAACCTGGCTGCACCACCTTCTTTTTAGTGAAAGGTGAGCTACGGTGCCCCAAACCACAAGCAAAGGTTCTAGGAGTAGAGATCTCGTCTCTGCAGGTTCGGAGCTCCTATCTCCGTACCGAGCAAAGCGCAATGTGGTAATAAATCAAAGTCTGGGTTCGGTCTTCCGGTGGACGGCATCAATCACCGGTGGTTTGTTTGGGTTTCAACTAGAAAAGTGGATTCTGGCTTCAATTCTTAGCATGAAGAAGATTATCGTGGACCGCTTGCCCCGGTGTGAACTCATGAGATTGAGAGAGATGGGAAGTAGGCGAAGCTGTTTAAGTAAGAGTTACCTAATTGATTGAATACCAGTCAATTTGCCACAAGAGTATACTCATTTCCGCAACAAAATGGAATTGCCTTTGATGCTTCGAGGAACGCCTATGCAATCACAGCTGAGTAATGGACTGGCGAACTAAAATGGATAGCTGCTGGGAGAATTGCGACTGATGAATCGCGATCAGCCGCTGATTCCCTTGCCGTTGGATTCGTGCCTCAAGACTCTGCCACTGGGACTCGGTCGGAAGAATCTACTGCGGCCTTCTCTACCCACCTTTATGAATTCTAACCCCAACCAGCCATGACAAGGCTTAATTTATTAGAACCCGTTGTTGTTTAGAAAGATGTGTTATTCCTGTGAAAGTCTCGTTTTTGACTCCGTTTTTTTTGAGCATTGTACACGGGCTTTGCTGCGACGAGGATGCCTTTTTTAATCAGGCCAACGTCAAGACCTGAAACAGAGTCCTACCACGTTAAGGGAGAGCACCCAACTTGCTTGTTGACACGTGAGGGAAAATAGGAGTCTGAGGTGGCAGGATTTACCACTATAACCCTATGGTAGTGATGGTTGGTCCCAGTACTCCTTCGAGTGCCTTTTGCGCTTAGCGTCGGAAAGAGGAGTTGCTTGCCTTACCACACCAACCACCTTAGCACTGGAAGTTCTAGCAATGGGCAGCTAGGCAAAGGAAAATTAGCTATCTAATGAATATTCATTAGATAATAGATTGTGGATCTGTTCTTAGCTCGTGCAATCAATAAAAGCGGTCCTTCGCCTTAGTAAGCTAGCTTTCTAAGCCCGGGCGTGGATCGATCGTGACGAAAATGGGACTAATCCTCTGTACTGTAATAGAAGAGTCAGAGTCCCTTCTCGACCAGACGAAGGAGATAGGAATGGAATTCTGCCTTGACCCTCCTGGAGGCGCAAAGTTCATAATTCAGTGTGGTGCGGCCTAGTAGTATTATAAGGATGTTGGTTTCGTATATAAGAAGACTGCTGCTTAGAGGAGAGTGATCTGTTCATCTAACTCAAAATATTTAAGAAGAAGAAGGATGGAGCAGAAAGATAGAAAGATCAGTTGCTGGAAATCAAATATGTAAATAGTCGAGTTATTGCATTCCTCTCACAAACTATCAATTTCATAAGAGAAGAAAGATCGTTTTTCGAAACTATCAATTTCATAAGAGAAGAAAGATCGTTTTTCGAAACTATCAATTTCATAAGAGAAGAAAGATCGTTTTTCGAAAAGAAAGAAGGTTTTGATTCGAGGCGGATCCCTTTTTTCTTTGCCTTTACGAGTAAGAAAGTGGTTACGCTCCGCTGGGGAGCCGGAACTGTAAATTCCTACTGTGGTTCGAGTCCACAAACCACTGAGAGCTCTGGCATCGGTTCAGGCTAAATCCTGAAGAAAGCTAGAAAGCGCTGTTTGATGAGCCTGCGTCCGATTTGTGAGTTGGTTAGGTAAAGGCTGACCAAGCCAATGATGCTTAGCTGCCCAGTCGTGCCGAGGAATTCCCATCCGACCAGAGGAGGGAAGAGAGTGACTAAGCAGCAGCTCCACTTGTCGCGTACTTCTTTAGCTGCACCGTCATCGCCGGCCGGACAAACCCTTCCAACAAATGGGGAGTGGGCCAAAGGAACACGACACATCCAGTGAAGAGATCCCGGACAGGGAAGTCAGAAGGTCTGCAAGCCTCGTCTTCGCCCCTGCTTTAGCTGCACTTGGTGCGTAAGAGGGAGACCCGGTCGCTCAGATACAGACAGCAGCTCATTTTACGCTTAAACACATCCCAGGGAATTACAGGAATACGGGCTCCGCCTAGCTACCTGATCCCATCATGAATAGGAATTACCAGCGAACCAAGAGAGATAGATTCAACAGAGGAGAAGGGGTGGCGTGCTTTAGCGACACCTTCAAGACATCCAGGAGTGATCTAGACGAGGTGGGACATGCCGGCTAGAGTACATGCTTCAACTGGAACATCGCTTCGCTACTCTTCCCTCCCTACCCCTACGGTCGTACACTCTGTTGATAGTTCGCCAATGGCTCACAACCAGACAATCATAGTATGTTCGTTCGTTCACTTCGTTCTCTCTCTCCCCTTCTCCCGTTAGCTTGTTCCCCTCCTCCCTTCCCAACCTTCCCAGCCCTTCCTCCAAGAGTAGTTACGCCTTTTCCGTCAGTGGAGAGAGCGAGCAACGACCTGTGAGCGACCGTAGCTCCCTCTGCAAGTGGTAAGGCGCAGTTCACCCCCTATCGAACGGAGGAAGATCGCTGTTGATGTCATGACTAACTTCTTGATTCTTTGATGAGAGAGGCGTGCGTGTGAAATGTCTGATTCATGGCTTGGTTAACGAGATGTCCCAACTGGTACTGGAGCACACCCGTCTGGTTCGTACCATCATTGGCTTGTTCATCCTTTACCTAAGCCTAATCTTCTTCTTCATAGCACACTCTGCTACAGCACACTACGCTTCTGTGCTGCTCAGTAGTGACTGCTAGGGAGTTAATCACACCAGGCGGGCTTGCTTCGCTAGAAAAGAATTCCACTAGTGTGTGCTGCTGAGAGTGAACTATGTTACTCGGAACAATATCTGAAAGGAAGCTTAAGGAAAGGCCTTAGTATTCTTTCTTCAAAGGCGTTCCCTGAACAACTACAGCTCGATAGAGACAACTCGGAAACTAGCACTGAAAAAGGGCATACTATCAATATGATCAATATGATATTACCTCGGTGTGCTAATCAAAGGTAAAGAACTGAATACCTAGATTTCTCTTATCCTTCCTTAGGTCCTCATGAATTAGAATAAAGTAAGGGAGCACACCGATCGAAACCTGTTTACTTTCGAAAGTTGACCCGCCACCTACTACTTGTAGTCAACCAAAATTGCTTCGCTAGGAGTGTGCTATTAAAAGCTGTTGATCGGCCTATGGCACTTTACTAAACCTAGGAGAGGAGAACTGCTACTATCTATTGCATGGGTGCCTGCGTGTAAGAGGTGTAAGAGAAAGAAAGAAATTTCCGTCAACAGGATGAATCCCAGCGAAAAGAAGGCGGAAAGCCTATGAAAGGTGGAAAGCCCTAGCGGAGCAATCTTAAAGATGGAAAGCTCTTAAAGGTGGAAAGCCAGCACAAGCACACTACTGTGAAAGCTAAGAGTACTTCTATATTAGGAATTTTGCTAGTGGCGGATACGTACTATCTTCTTTATATTGACATTCTGCTACCCGGGAATCCAGTTCGTAAAACTCGGAGATATCAAACGGAAGTAAAAAAAAGCAGAGAAGGATTAAGACTAACCACTTTTTCGACATCCCTTCATGAAGCGCAGCAACATTTCGGAAGACTGCTAAAAGCGAGAAGTCCTGACCTTCGTTACTAGAGCACAGAAAAAGCAACAGTGTGCTGTACAGAGAACTTGCTTCGATAGGAAAAGAAAAGCTGTATTTCTAAGCTGGGAATGTTGGGTAAGAGTCCGCCTATTACCTCTAAAAAGTGGAGGAGGTGAGATCCCTGTTGGAGTCAACTTTTGAATTTACCGGCTTTGGAGAAACCTTTTCAGTTGCTTAGTGCGAATCCCACGTTTCGAGGGTGGGTAAGGTCTCAGTACCTCGGATATAGCACAGAAAGGCCTATAGCATCCAATACCACTTTTCAGGTTACTTCCTTGTGAGCTTGTCAGACAAAGTAGGCGACGGTGTGCTGCACTACATCTCCTCAGCAGTTGATCGGTCAGGTTCCTTGCCTTGCTTAACCCAGCTCGAGTATTATTCGAAACGAGGAATATCCTTACTCTAGAAGCTCAGAGTTAAGAGTTAAGGGAAGGTGTTAGCTAAGGAATTAGGTCTTCCTCTTCGAAAGGAGAACTCTAGTCTACCGTGGTGGGTAGTAGCTACTCCCAGTACATCTATCATCCGTGACATCCATGGCAACTACTACTTTTCATTGCTGTGCTGTTTAATCGATCGAACAAAACTCCTAAGGTAGAGATCTTAAGAAGAGGACGAGCTCAACTCCCGATTGTTCAAGCTTAGATACCTCTTTGATTTGGGATTGACGAAACAGTATAAACCTTTCTAATAGGCCTATTTTGTGCGTTTAATCACCTTTCTTTCATCTCTGAGCCAGCTATCCTTTCAGAATAGGGCTTTCCGCTTTCTTTTAAGGTGAGGAATCTTAGGAGTTCAGCTTTTTCGATTAAACGAAGAATTCTGTCATTTCAGATGGGATTCCAAAGCAAGGCTAGTTATCTATGTTAGCTTCATTCCTGTGAAGTTGGTTTCTAGTTTTGATCTTTGAGTTGGCAGTAACATGACTAGCAGCATAGTACGCACACACGAAAGTCAAGGGATTGTCTGGCCCTGCTACCTACCCAACATGAGCACACTCCGAAATTAGAGTAGCTATCTATTTCATAAGAGACCTCTTGCAGATTGAAGCATGATTGGGCTCTCCGCTTCTCTTCAGATGGAACTTCGCCATGTCCATGTCCCTCGAGTACTGTTCCTAGAGTATAGTAGAGTACGGATCGATTGAACTGGTTTCTGTCGTACCCCTAACGGTACAGTTATGACCTAATGCGGGGTCTCTCTCAGGCAGAAGATCAACCGATGTACGATGTTGGACCTAATGAGAGGTCCTTCTCTGTCAGGGTTTATAGGTCAACTGGTTGCTTCGCTAGAGTAGGACCTAACCCATGTACTGTGAGTGTTGATTAGTCACCCTGATATCGAGTGAGCATTCGGGGGTGTAGACTTCACACTTTAACAGGTCATCTGTCTTTCGAAGTTTTCTGTAACACAGAGATGTAGTTGCAAGGCAAAGGTCAACTAGCTTGCTTCGCTAGGTTGCTTCGCTAGGGACTTAAGGAGAAGTGATTTTCTGTAGCACAGAGATGACTTTAGTAAGTTGCAAGGCGAAGGCCTCAACGATTGTGGTTAATCTATCTTGGTATCTTTGTGATGAGGTATGGCTTATCTGTGCTGGGGTGTGCTTGGGAGTCAAATGCTAGGGTCATGCGAAAAGTCCTATTTCCAATTCCGATCTCATATCTAAGGAACGGGAGTTCTTAACAGAAGAAAGGCCATAGACTCCGTTTGGTACGTATCTGATATGTGACAAATCCTAAATCTGCAAGGTATCTTATCTCTCTCAGTTATTAATATGGTGCTGGACTAGCGAAGCAACCCTTTTGAAGAAGGAATCTTAGGAGTTCTGCAGCATATGGATGGCTTAAAGGAAGAAATCAGACATCTGAGATAAGCAGGGCTGTTGTCTAATCTGAGGAATGCATACGAATCCTATAGTAAGTTCACGGGTAATTCTCCGCTTAGTTCAGTAATCTCCTGAAAGTTGGGTGAGCTATTCTGTTTTCCGAGGTACCAACACTTTCAACCACTTTATTTCCGAGGTCCTAAACCTTAAACCAGTTTTTAAACGCGATTAAACGCAGATCAGCGACATCCGTTTTCCAAGGACTAGCGAAGCAACCGTAAATCTGATACTTTGCTATAGTTTGCTACTTTTTCTGGGTATCGAGGAAGTATTCGAAGTCTGCCTTGGTTCAGCACACTATTCCGCGCATCTCCCACTCGCTTACTGGCAGAAGGTCTGCAAGCCTAGCCCCTTCTCTTTATCGAGGGCAACTCATGCTTATAGGGCACTCCCGGGATGGAACCAGCGATAATTACTTCCACTCAAAGGGATCGGATTATGAACCACTCCTAGCTGCTTTCTTTCAAACCTTTCCATCTGAAGTTGATTCTATAGGTGCAGTTGCAGTTCTAGCTCTTTCTTTAGTTGCTGGAGATGTAATACGACTAGCATCAAGCCTTCCTTCTTCAGTAATAGTTCCAGTGGAGGAAGAAGAAGAGCAGATCGCTTTAGACTGCCTCCCTTACTAAACAAGATAGGCTCGCTTCATCTGAGCCGTCGCCCCTTTCAATAGGTGTAGGCATCGGGCCGATTCTCCTTTGCCTATCTTCCTGCTCTGCCAGTATACCTCCTTGCAAACCTCCCTTCCCTTAGCTTTCAATCTGTCTTGTGCCACTCCAGCTTTCACTCAAGCCATTCTTTGAACATACTTTATAGGGGCGACCTTCACTCTTCTTCTCGCTTCCTAACCCTAAAAGCTCACTTCTTTTGGTGTTGCTCCACGATCTTAAAGTGGAACTACGAGATAAATAAGCGGCGGGCTGATCTGACCTGCGCGTCTGCCTTCCTTTCGTCACTACGACTTGGTTTCGAAAGAAGGAATGAGCGCTAGCCTAGCTAACTAGCATACCTTTCCTTGCCTCTTGCTCCGTAAAATGCTATCACATTTTGATTCCAATCATCTCATCTTTGTCCCGTTGAGAAGTTTAGTGGATGAACACTAGAATTGAGTTGCATGAAATACCTGGCAATTCTTGAGATAGGGCTCATCAGACTTTCTTAGTGAGAGTCCCAGTGGTACAGACTATGTCAAAGCTGATCTTTGAAGTACGATCGGAGGAGATACCCGGCAGTGAAAGCTTTCCTCTCCTTTTAGTCGAGTTACGTCAGTACCTCTCGCAATAAATGCTCGAGTTCCCTCTTTTAAAAGAGTAATAAATTACCTTGGACCCTATCCTCTCTGATAGATGATCTTGCTTGGGCCACTGAAGAAGAAGAATATTGAGGAATTGGACTTAGCATTCTATCTAATGCTTTGATCCATCTAAGCCCATTGACAAGCAGGAAGAGGAGAGGGGGCTTTTGGGATAATTATGATACTGAGCCCAATGGAAAAGCCCACGCCCGAGTCCAAAATGGAATTACTGGGGAAACGAATCCAAGAAAGCCCAAAAACAAAAGTGTGGAGAAGGGGACTTATTGTACTGAAAAAGTGATTGTGCTCATTTACTCTATACGCGTCTTAGTGGACTGACAGAGTGAGCTGGAAAGGTTCCGTCTTTCCGGGGAAATTCAAGAGAGCTAGCTTCGGTGCTCACCAAAGGACGGAGCTGTCGAGTAAGGATTGGCCGAAGTCAGTTACCTGGGAATCAGCCAATAAAAAATAGACAAATAAAAGCGTGATCTGAGTAGGCAGAGCTAAATAGTGCACGTAGGGTAAACGAGGACTCTGGTCAGCTTTGAGCTGTCGAGTAAGGAGTGACGGGCCTTTGGAAACCCGAGAAAAGCGGGGGAGTACTCTATACAGTGCGTTCTATTATTGCCTCTTATTCCCGAGGGAGTGGTCGTAATTAAGCCGCGTGGCAATACCCGCCAAAAAGGACTCTTTGATTTTGAGGGGCGGGGCCTTTATCCAGGGGAGAATTCTTCAGCGCACTAAAATCTAGTTAAGGGGGTTCCATATTCATGAAAAGCCGGGGTTGAACCATGTTACGGAACTAAGACAAGAATTATGACTAATAAGAAAGGGTTTAGGGCCTGCCTATAAATAGAAGCTTCTTTCAGTCTCTATTTGGCAAAGAGGGCACTTAGAAGTCGGCAAGAAAGTGAGTAGACATGGATATCGCGAACAGACTGGCGAGCATTCAACAAGAAATACAAACCGTGGAAAACGAAAAGCTCCAATGTGAGCAAATGCTTGGTCTGTTCTGGGAGCATCCGCCTGCTCTCGATCCGGAGGTCGTGGGCAGAAGGATGCAACTTTTACGGGACCGCATTCGCGGTCTGAAACACAGGATTTCTTTTCTCCTGAAGGAGCAGGAAGGCCTAATAATACAGGCTGTCACCCACGGTCGCCGGGGAGACTAGAATAGAAGAGTCCGCCAACTTCCTATATCGCTAAAATGGAAAATAAGGAGTCCGTCGACCCAAAGTCTTGTATGCTTGCTCTATGTCTTTGGTTTATGTACTATGTTCTTAGTTTCCTTTTTAATGGTGTGTGGCTGGTCTACGGTGTGTGTAGGCTTCCTATTTTATGTATGCTTGTAATGCTTCTGCTTTGTCAAATATTCCTTTGAATATCCGGTCTTCATCTTCCTTAGATTAGATGCTACTTCCTTCGTCTAACGCACTGCCCCACAGATAATCAAAGTCTGTAATAGCGGACGATTCTATCAAACCCTAAAGTAGAAGAAAAAGTAGAAGCTACGAAACCATAAAGCTTCCCTCCTGTTTGAAACAGAAAGCATTGATATCATTGGACACTAAAGGGTCAAACTTTGCTTTGTGCTGTTCACATAGTCGACTGGGAAACGGAAAATCTCATTAATCTTAGTATTACAGACTTTTTACGAAGCGAGAGGAAAAGACGGCAAAGTCTTAACTAAACCCTGAAAGCCTAAAAAAACGAACTTCCTTCAATGCCTTCTCATTAGTATCTGCTGTGTCGCTAAGCATTCTTTCCATCCGCTAATGGACCTCTTGATGCTCGACCAGCCATCAACCGCATCTGACTTTGATCCATAAGTAGATTCAATAGGAGGGTACCATCTCGCTTCTCTTTCCTTGTACGTTCCAGCTCGCTTCGTCTGCTTCAGAGTGGGAAAAGAAGAAGGTAGAAAACCGAGGTGAGCAAAAGGCTCTTTCTTCTTAATACGCTTAGATAGTTCATTGACTTACGCTTAGATTAGATAGTTCATTGACTACGAGACTGGAATCTGATGCTTCTTTATGGTCCGATCCTAAAAGCAAGAGAAGTTTAGGTAGGAGTACGTCGCTTCTTTCTTTTTCATATCTGCTGTCCCAGCTGAGTTCCGCTATCAACTAATTATAGTCGCATAGCAAGCGATGTAATAAATCACTGAGATCTTTTGAATTTCAAGTAAATCATAGATAAAGCATTAAGTAGGAGCGGTAGCTTTCTGCTTCGGTTGGCGCGTTGCAGTAATGAAGAAAAGAATGAGATTGGTTCGGTCTTAAGTCTTTGGGTGAATCAATTTAGGTATCGAAGTTTTAGTTATTGCCATCCCTTGCTTGGCAGCAGTGGGCTTGGTAGTAGCATAGGTGGGTCCTCGGGCAGTTTTTTCAGGGCGTAGGGATCACTGTCTCACTGTGGTACCCGAAAACTTTCTATGCCCACATTTCATAGTTTGAAAGCGCTCTTTAGTGACTTTGTTTGAAAGCGCTCTTTAGTGACTTTCATGTCTTCTGCTACTTTGACTTTAGGAAGATTCAGACAGTCTTTTATGCCCTCTTTTAGGTTTGTTTTTTCCTTCCCCCAATTCTAGGATGCGTAGTAGCTCTAGTAAGTCCGTAGCTGGATCTGGCAGGATGCGGAGTTTGAGCTGCGGGGTGAGGGATGGGATAGACATAGCCATCTCTCCCTTCTCCGGCTCTTCTCTTATGGTCTCTAATGATGGCTTATCCACTACTACTTGCTTCCTTCCCTTTATCCTTCCTCACAACAACTTGCTCCTCTTCCTTATCATCTCTCACAACTGCCTCAATCAGTTTCCCTTTCTTCCCAGGTGCGCTTGATTGGGAAGAAAGATCTGGGGTGGGGAATCTATCAACTTGCAGCAGCCCCAGTCTTCCTTCTCCTTTGAGCACCGGCTTTTAATGGGTATGAAAGAACTAGATGGGAGGCCTTTTCCGGGTAAGAGAAATAGTAGTGAGAGGTAGTGAAAGCCCTTTCGTCCTTTATAACTAGTACATTTTATCGTGTAGATAACAGAGGCAAGCAGGACAGACGATCAATCCCTCTTCTAGTAATGGCACCACTCTTCTTAGGTTAGAACCCATTCCCATTGGCTTCCTACAGGTATAGTGAGATGTACAGGAAGACGGAGACCTTTTGAATTATAGACGACTAGTAGTGCGAAGCAATTCCATCCGATTTTCGAGAAAGAAAAGAGTGAGTTAGCTTATTTTTACGTCGGATGAAAGAGATAATTCTAACTAGCCGGAGACAGAGATATAGAAAGTTTGCAGTGCGGTATCGCCCATGACCTTCTGCGAGAGTGAGATAGAAAGCTGGAAGGTTGGATTGAATCGGATTATCCATTGAGCTAGTCCGTTTTCCTAGTAATGTAAAAAAATAACAAAAGATTCCCGACCAAGTATGATCTTATATAATAATAATTCTAGCATTACTCGCAAGAGTGAGTTCACAATGCGGCTTGTCTGCGAACTTGTGGTGCAAAGATCAAGAAGGTAGAGAGAAAGTCGATGAAAACTGCGGTCACAAGTTCTCACAGAAAGGATCGGAACACAACAGTAGTAGACTTAATAGGACCAACCCACCTCATCAATCTACGTATAACACATCTGAGAGAGTGAAAGGGGTTCCTCCAGGCAGGCTGAAAAGAAAAGGAAAAGGGACAGGTGTACACCAAAGCGCTGCGCTCCTGCTGAAAAGAAATGAAAGGAATTCTTTTCAAAAATGGGATAGACTACTCTGATAGGTCCGATTCCAGTTGGATAGCCAGATGGGTCCCAGTGGAAAAAGTTTCATCCTAGCTCGACTCCAACTCCAACCTCTAGATCTAACTTCTAAAGCTACTAGCTACGTTCAGGGGCGAAGATCCTTAGTGAACTCTTTATTCATTCAATTCAACAAGGCGCTCGGGGGGACGAAAGGAGAGCCAATGGCGAAACCAAAGAGAGAGGCGGCCTGGTGGGGACACCACGATACGATAGGGGATAAGGGCGAAGTTAAGTAAGGGCTCCTCGGATAATCTATATAATCTATCAATAGAAGTCTCTTCACCACATGATGATACCCATGCTCGAAGGGGAACCTTCAAAGCAGGATTTGAGTTCTATAGCTATACAACTCTGGGGAATCGGCGTGCAGGAGCGTACTGCAGAACTATGACCCATACAGTGGAAGCTCTGGTCCCACTAATTTACCTAAGCAGGTCTCCTTAAGTTAAGTAAGTGCATGTCCTTTCTTTTGAAGGTTGGGGAACCTACCGATGAAGATTCTCTCTACCATACTGGGCAATATAGATGAACAAGCCATGCCCACCCCGCCTCAGATCAGCAGGAGTCAGACACTGCATGGCTCATCCATCAGGTAAAGAAAGGCCAACAATAGAATACATGTTATTTATGGCTGTTTGTTGCAGGAAGAGTTTCATCAAGAGAACAAGGCAATAAGGTATCTGCAGAAATAGGAGTAGTAGCAGTAGTCGCGGGTGTCGAAAGAATAAGGGAATCAATGCTGTCAATCGGAACAACTGGTTGGGCTACTCCTTGTTTGAGGAGTTAGTTTCTTGATTATCTCCGGTATCTGCTCTAGAAAGAGTTTCAGTGCAAACTCTTCTCATACTATCAAGCCGGAATAACTCGACTGTAAGGAGAGGTTTAAATAACTCGTGGAACCTTCTACTCTCCTTTATCAGTATCATTTCGTTGGACCTCTTCTTTTTAAGAGATAGGGGCTACATTTTCTATTCCCGCCGCTTTCTTTTGTTGTATCGCTAAATAAGCAGGCTTCCGTCAAGCGAGGTCAGCCAAAGGGAAAGAAAAAAGAGTGAGCGAGAAAGCGGTGAGCTTACTCTTTCAGAATTGATTACCGTTGATGGCGGGGAGCGGAAACCTTTCCCTTTCTAGTTGTGAATTCCGTATTTTTGAAAAAAAAAAGTGCATAATATTGGATTCAAACCGACGGCCCACCCTTTCTTTGAACCTTGTCAATGATCGAACTTAAAGATATGAACTGAGTGCCATTTGATGAGTAACTGAGAACAAAGGAGAGGGGTATAGCAAGGATGAAGTAATGAAAAAGGAAGTCATTGCTAGTAGTAACGACTTATTACGATCCATTGGTTCATATAGAATCCATGTCCTAGGTGTATCAAAAAACATTCTTTTCACTAAGCGTATATAATAAAATAGAGTGAAAGGGTCCACCCCGAAACCAAGGGGATACTAACTAACAGCTGAGTCCTCTCCAAACCGCAGGAGATAGTTGCCCATCATACGGCTCACCAACTTGCCTCTATGGGAGGCTCACTCCGGGCAGGTTCGGATCACTTATAATACAAAGCTCGGAGAAGGAGGGAGTTGGGTTAGGAACGCAGTAACTCGACCCCTCATCAACTAATTAATGAGACCTTATCCTTGGTGGGAGAGGGCCGAAGACACTCGACTAAAAGGTTCAAAGATCTCGACTGAAAGGTTCAAAGATCTCGAGCGTAGCGAGAGGTGCTTTAGCAACTCGACTGAAAAGGCGTTCCTCGGAGTCATGACTCGAGCACTTGTTGCGAGAGGCACGGAGTGACAAAGGAGCTCGACTGTAAGGCGTTCCTCGAGAGTGAAACGAGAGGAGAGGTGAGGTTTCAGTTTTCAATATGATTCTTTTTCGTATTTGTTCGATGAGAAATGCGAGTCAGTTTTGTCCATTTTTTCTATCCCCCTCTATCAAACAAAATGATCAAAAAGGAAGTTTACTGGCTTCTTATTCTCGTCTTTGATCTCTTCCATCTCTGCCTCGCTCGTTGTCACCTATATATATTGAAGAAAGAAACCCTGTAGAGAATGAAGAGGGGCCTAGGATCTTCTTCTCAACAGTGCTTCTCGAGGCTCCCCCCTGAATAAGTAAGGCCCCGTTAGCCTGGGCGAAGATGGGGATAAGGAATAAGGATTGAAGCCCCTTAGCTCTGCCAGGCACTGAACAGGGGTTAGCTCGGTAAATGTGTAGAGCCAAGTGTAGTATGGTGTAGTAGTAGGCACTTCTAGGCCCCTTCCCTATACTGGATCACTCCAGTGCTTTGGGTACTACGGACCCTCTGCCATCCATTGCAGCAGAGCCGTTTCATGAGCGGGGGGGCTAAGCGCAGTTCTTTGAATCAAACGTTGAATGAAATCGATTCTTTTTTAGATATCAAAATGGAAATCGGATAGGATAGATGGATGGATCTATCTTTCCATTTATATATTACTAAAGGATTTATATAGTTAAGTAGCGTAGCAAGAAGCCCCAAATCCTTGATTTGGCCAGGAAAGACTGCACTGCTTTGGGCCCAGGATGCGAAGGGAATGAGCTCGGCTGCTTCTCCTCCACACTGATTTTTCTTCGTGCCTGCTCCGCATGCGCTTCGCGCGCCATTGGCGCTTTGCTCTCCTCTTATTCTTCATTGGACGGTTCGGTTCGGATGGACTTCGCCGTTCTTTCCCAACTAAAAAAGAAAAGGCTGTATCACATCGAGATGTCGATTCGTTTTCCGCCCCCAATGAGATGGGGAATTTGTAACCCCCTATTTATACTTTTGGGCCCTTCATCTTTCTGAATCCAGGCCCGTCCCGGCTCGCGTCGTTCCAACAACCGGCGGGGAGCACCTCAGTATACGATCGCGCGCAGTAACTGGGAGTCCTATTACACCTAAGGCGAACTTCAATTCACCAAACCAAGGTTCATCTCGTGTAGTGATTGTGGACTCTACTAAGGATATTGAGTAGACGGTTGATGTATCAGACTCGACCCTATCTTTCGTAGCATGCATTCCCATCGGTGTCGCAACTGATTCGGTAAGCTACGTGTCCGGTGCACGGAGAACTGCCTTCGGTCCTCCAAACTGACTTATTCGTGGCAACCTTCCGGCCGCCCAACGACCTATAACGCTAGTCACTACTCCCACTGGGGCTAGGAAGTAAGCCCCACAACCCAAAGCGGCGAAGAACAAATAGAATTTGCTACAAAAGCCGGCTAACGGGGGTATTCCTGCGTATGAGAACATAGTAATGGAGAAGGTAATAGCCGAAATAGGATTCGTTTTGGCTAGAGCGCCCAAATCCGCTATATATTTGACACGGGTTTGCCGTAATGCTGAAACTATGGCGAATGCATCCATCGTCATTAATGCATAAATAAAGATACCAATTAGTAGTGATTGAATTCCTTCTATGGTTCCACATGAGAAACCAGTACGAATATAACCTACATGTCCAATTGAACTATGAGCTAGAGGTCTTTTGACTTTCGTTTGGGCCATGGCGGCCAGTGCTCCTAAGATCATAGAAGCAATGCTGCAGAAAAAGAAGATTTGTTGCAATGTAGCTCCATAGGAACCATAAATAGAAACACGTAAAATATTAGCAGAAATAGAGATTTTA
Source organism: Raphanus sativus (assembly GCF_000801105.2). NCBI lineage: Eukaryota > Viridiplantae > Streptophyta > Magnoliopsida > Brassicales > Brassicaceae > Raphanus > Raphanus sativus. The sequence continues at coordinate 202,442 of NC_018551.1, forward strand.
GGCGCAATAGAAAGGAATGCTGTAACCGGGGTGGGTGAACCCTCATAGATATCTGGTGCCCACATATATAGAGTCAAAAGGAATATGGAGTCCGAGGGGGAGGGGGTTTTCTTCGGGGCTCGAAAGATTGAATAGACCCACAAGTTTGAAATTCGCCACTGGGGAATTCACACGAAAGGGAACGAGGAATTCTCAACGAAAAAAGTGCTCTCTGAACCGAACGTGAAAGTTTTTTTCCATCAGACGGCTGTTCCTGTAACTCCACTCTCGACTTGGATTATATATCCAAAAAGGTCCGCTCTCGGCCATTCCACACGCTGCCTAGCCGAGGTGTGGTTATCTGAAGTGGATTCTCTCTTTTCTAGTAGATGCCGAACCTGCTGCCCCATTGACTAAGAAGAGGGGCGGGCGCAGCAGCTACATGGACCCCTTCCTTTCTGTTGTTGCCAGCGCTTTCCCGGGCCGAGCCGGAATTTTTGATTATATTCTAATGGGCAGGCAAAGCCCGCAGGCTGCTATCCCAATAGGCCAGCGGGCGGAACGAGGAGAGGCTCCGGCAATCATAGCACCGCGGTCGAAAAAGCGTGCTCCCTTCAGATAACACGCACCGTAGGCCATCCTCGGCCAAGAAAGAAAATCTCTCGATCTCCGAAAGCCTTTTCCTTCCCCCGCCGCATCTCCCTCCCTTCGCCGAGCCTTTCCGGGGCTCGTCGAGACCTTATCAGAACTTGGCGGGCATTCTTTCCAGCCCGGGGGATGGGTTTTGTTTGAACATAGGCTCAAACATGATTTGAAGGTCCTAGCTACGCCATGCGTTCAATACAAAATCTGGAAAGCTGCAGAGATGACAAAAAGAGGGCGCTTTCCTATGTTGCACTGAAAAAAGAAGGACCTAAGAGCGTCTTCTCTTAGGTTTTTTCCTCCCGCGCCCGCCGCCGCCTGGCCCCCGTTAGAGGGGAAGGGGAAGATTAGCAAAGCGAAAAAAGACAGAGGGAGGGGGAGCAGCATCTTATTCTCTTCGCGAGAACTTCCGGATCGAAGAAGCATTCGGAACGGGCTCCGCGTTCATTTCGTTGGCGGAAACGATCCAATCCATTCGGGGCTTCGGCCAAAAACGAATTCGACTTGATTCATAGATAGAATCAATGATAAATAAACAAAAGATAGATGAACGAGATATCTTTTCTTTCTATAAAAAAAAAGAGGAATAGAATAGACAGACATCCCTTTCTTTAGATGTCTATCTATCCTTCCGATTTTATATCGTTATATCTGCTCTCTCAATTTTTTGAAGAGAGAGCAGATAGATCCTATCCCCTATATCGAACACTAATTCCTATCTATTGATAGGAAGATCTTCGTCTAATAGCGGACTTTGCCTTTTTTTAGGAATTTATCATATCCAAGGCAGCTTACCACAAGAACCCCACCCCATACGACTAGTTGGGGGGGCTGTTCGCCTTTTGAATCAAACAAAGTAAGTTGTAGGTAGGGGCTTCATAGCTACTTTCATTCTAAAGGAAAGCGAAGAACCAATCTTTAGTCAATAGGAGCCCTACTTCCCGAGGTATTTCTTACTCGACTAAAAGGAGAGGTTGTGAACACAAACTCGACTGAAAGGAGGGGGACAAGGGCGGTCTTGCTTGGCGCGAAGGCTGCTGGTTTGGGGGTACGGTACTAAAGGTCCTCGGACTTCCAGGCGGTTTTGATTTTGGGCAGCTGTTCACCGTTGGATCTCGCCAATACAGCCCCCTATGGTTTTTGTTACCGAGATATCTTTTTTTTTCATTGTTCCCAGGGATTTTTTGGGTAATCTGCTCCCATGCTGCAAACAGTCAAATCAGAACTCAACCTTGTCGCTCTTCTTTCTTTCCTCGCGGGCAGGAAGCACACCAGCAGCGTGCGTTGCGTGATTCTACTGTGTTTTTTGCACTTGACTGGGTGGACAGTTGACCGGAAGAGAACTTCGATTCGCCCGGCCAGCAGGCGGGCGGCGTGCTTATCTTGTGTGACAACACTACAGAGCGAGTGGCTCTTCTAGGCGGGCAGCTGTATGACAACACTACAAGGTTTTTTTTCCTCGTGTAACATGCTATGGTCTCAATGCCCTTACGAGGTAGTGATGAGTTTCACTCGCTCTAAGCCCGGCCCGCGCGCGGTTAGGAAGATTGGCCGCAATCTGAGCGGTACCACCCACCCTACCCTACCACCTATAGGCGGCCGTCCGTCCTACAGCCGCCCGAAAAGGAACTGCAGTGATCTTGAATAGGAATCCTACAGCGATAGATAGAATCCCCATAAAAATACCACTAGATCGAGCACCAGTGATTTCGTATCCGGTCAAAATCTTGGCTAATTGATCGAAGTGGGTAGCTCCAGTAGACCCATAGATCATGGAACAAATAGGGTGGGTAGGCCCAACCACCACACTACACGTATAGACGCGAACCCCCCTCGTTACCGTACGTGCGACTCTCACCGCATACGGCTCGCACAAAGACTCCTAAATCCATCCCGAGCCTTTTCTTCCCACCTCTCCTTTCAGTCGAGTTACTAAACTCTCCAATCCTCGATCAAACTTGCCCAGGCGCTATTAAATAAATGGGGGTCTTTCCCTTCGCTTATCGTATATTGTATGTATCGGCTTGGCTTCGTCCAAAACTAAAACAAGGAGGCATTCCGGCGGGCGCGTGCGTGTAGGAAGGCCGACCATTACATAAGAAGCTAAAAGACTAGGACTACAAGCCAGCCGGAAGCGACTCGCTTCTATTCCCCGTTGGGATTGGATATAGATGGGGAATCTATTGATCGTAGTAGTTCGCCAACCTCTCTAACTAACATACGATCAAATTTTCGGCATGGCCAAAAAAAGAAAGAGCTTCGCTCGGTGGGCCTTCCTACGCTGACGAATGCCTCCTTTCTCTTCTCTTCAGTCTACAACAAGTGGGAGAGGCAGGATTCGAACCTACGTAGAAAAACTTCAACAGATTTACAGTCTGCCGCTTTTGACCACTCGGCCACTCTCCCCTTTCCCGGGCCGAGGCCCCCTCAATGGGTTCTAAGAAGGAGGTTTTTTCCCTGAATCAATAAAAAAAAGAAACTTATTGATTTGATTGAAGGGAACTAATACTATTTCTTAGCTTAGCTAGCGTTCCGGGAGAATCTAGTCATTTAGTCAATTCATAACAATCTCTGTAAAGCAAGGGGCAAAGCTTCTACGACAGCTTCCCCCTCATGTAGTCGTCGGCCTTCTTCCCCAGCCCCCTTCGTCGCTTCTGGCGAAGCTGCGAGCCTACCCTTCTCGAGCCTACTTAAATAGCTTACGCTTACCAAGCCTAGTCTACTAAAAGAGGGCTACAGTAAGCAAGCTTTCCCCCTTTGTTTTTGTTGTGGGTCGCGCCTCACCGCAGGCACTGAATGAATGAAATGAGTGGAATGGTTAACCTTCCCCCTTTTGAATTACGAAGAACTTCGTTGCCACTAGTGGCGAAGCAAATTTCAACCATCCCACCCGAAAACCACTCGGAGCCTAAAGAGAGTTCAGTCTACAAGAAGCTGGCAGAGCTTTAGCCATTGGATTACATCGCACTATCCTACCTAAACCCTTTTCTTGTTTGTTCGGATTCTTTTCTTTTTCGAATGAGGCTAGTGGAGACAAATTCCTTCCGACTAATGAAGAGATACTACTCCAGTCTTCCCATTCATTCCCAGTTGATCCTTCTTCTTCCTAAGAATTTCACGAACCAAGTTCACCTATACGAGAGTGAGGAATCAAAACCAACAATCAACTTCCCACTTTTGACACGATTCAGCTAGTTTAGAAACAAAGGAGAAGGACAGGGGCCGTTAGGTCAGAAAAGCGATAACTAACAAATCTCCCCAAGTAGGATTCGAACCTACGACCAATCAGTTAACAGCCGACCGCTCTACCACTGAGCTACTGAGGAACAACGGGAGATTAGATCTCATAGAGTTCAATTCCCGTTCTCAACCCATGACCAATATGAACTCGAAGTTTCCTTCGTAACCCCCGGAACTTCTTCGTAGTGGCTCCGTTCCATGCCTCATTTCATAGGGAACCTCAAAGCGGCTCTATTTCATTATATTCCATCCATATCCCAATTCCATTCATTTAATATCCCTTTGGTGTCATTGACATAAGAGATGTCGTTTCTAGTCTATCTCTTTCTATTTCTATATATGGAAAGTTGCAAAATCATCATATAATAATCCAGAAATTGAAATAGAAAAGAAAAAAGGGAGGTTTGTGATGGTTTTTCAATCTTTTATACTAGGTAATCTAGTATCCTTATGCATGAAGATAATCAATTCGGTCGCTGTGGTCGGACTCTATTATGGATTTCTGACCACATTCTCCATAGGGCCCTCTTATCTCTTCCTTCTCCGAGCTCGGGTTATGGACGAAGGAGAAGAAGGAACCGAGAAGAAAGTATCAGCAACAACTGGTTTTATTGCGGGACAGCTCATGATGTTCATATCGATCTATTATGCGCCTCTGCATTTAGCATTGGGTAGACCTCATACAATAACTGTCCTAGCTCTACCGTATCTTTTGTTTCATTTCTTCTGGAACAATCACAAACACTTTTTTGATTATGGATCTACTACCAGAAATGAAATGCGTAATCTTCGCATTCAATGTGTATTCCTGAATAATTTCATTTTTCAATTATTCAACCATTTCATTTTACCAAGTTCAATGTTAGCCAGATTAGTCAACATTTATATGTTTCGATGCAACAACAAGATGTTATTTGTAACAAGTAGTTTTGTTGGTTGGTTAATTGGTCACATTTTATTCATGAAATGGGTTGGATTGGTATTAGTCTGGATACAGCAAAATAATTCTATTAGGTCTAATGTACTTATTAGATCTAATAAGTATAAGTTCCTTGTGTCAGAATTGAGAAATTCTATGGCTCGAATCTTTAGTATTCTCTTATTTATTACCTGTGTCTACTATTTAGGCAGAATACCATCACCCATTTTGACTAAGAAACTAAAAGGAGAGGGAAAGAGCTAGCCTTCGTCTCAAGGTTCCAAACAAGAGGGTAATCAGTTGTGACTACTGAACCTACTAGCTTGCAGAAGTAGCTATCTGAGTAAAAGCTGCTTTCAAAAGAAGAATAAGGAAGTCTAGCAAGCATTCAAGCAAGTCTCGCTGATCCGCATTGTATTGCAAGCTAACCAAAAGGAAAGAGAAGAGTCACCTTTTGAAGCTATCAGTTCAGCTATCAGTTCAATCATTCACTCGCTAGGAAGAGGGCGTCTCGCATAACTAGGACAGTGAAATTATTTCTTTTCGGAATCCGCAATTGGTCAGCCTTTCTCGAGGAACGCCTTTGGTCCGTCTATCTCCTACGAGGAACTACGGCCAAGCTAGTTCTTAGTGAGCTTTCTCTCTTCGGGACACAGAACTCCCGGAACTTCCTTTCTTGATTCACCCAGAACGGAACTTGCTCTAATCCTTCTCGTTCGATCCATTCTTCCTAGCGCTCCTCAATCAGATCCATAACTGCTGTTGCTTGTGCAGGAGTAACTGGAGAACTTCTAATTTCAATGCAGTTGTCAACTAAGAAACACCGGAAGTCCATGCGAGCCGGGCTGACATTAACCAATCAGATACCCTCCTCGAAAGGGCCTGAAATCAAACACCCAGCCCTATTAGATATTAGATTAGAGAAGGGATAAAGTCGAGAATGACATTCAAATTGAACAACTGTGTGGTGTGGGCTTCGCCCCTTTTGTAAGGGTTTACGAGGTGAACTCGGAAGCGTGGGCGTCAAGCATCAAGTGGAGGCGCCGAATCGTTGCAAGAGGGGGTACTAAGCGGGATCGACCGGTCAGAAGCCAAGCTGGCCAAAAGGCATAGGGGTTCCTCTGAGCTGGCAGGCTCATCTCACTGATTGTGTGCTTTTATTGGATAACTCCCATCAAGGGAAAGTGCACTTTAGCTCTATTCCGTTTCCACAACGTGTTGATTTCCCGCGTTGACCCCTAAACACTATGGTATGGCATCAAGGTCGGCAACCCAAAAGGGTCGGGCCTCAACCGATTGACTTATTTATAAGGGGAAAGCCACGAATATATATAACAAGACAAGCACTTGCATACAGAAAGACCCCTTGCGCCTAGACCGATAGCCCACGTCTTCCACGTAAGTAGTTGAGTTAACGCCCCTTTCGCAACAAGTGCTCGAGTCACTCCGAGGAACGCCTTTTCAGTCGAGTTGCTAAAGCACCTCTCCTTGCAGTCGAGTTGCTAAAGCACCTCTCCTTTGCTGTTCGAGTAAACAAGAAATGCTCGAGTTACTAAACACCCCCTAGGGGGCCCCTCTCTGATAAGGAAAAAAACGAAAAAATCTCAAATTTATGAAAAATCTGGTTCGATGGCTGTTCTCCACAAACCACAAGGATATAGGGACTCTCTATTTCATTTTCGGTGCCATTGCTGGAGTGATGGGCACATGCTTCTCAGTATTAATTCGTATGGAATTAGCACGACCCGGCGATCAAATTCTTGGTGGGAATCATCAACTTTATAATGTTTTAATAACAGCTCATGCTTTTTTAATGATCTTTTTTATGGTTATGCCGGCGATGATAGGTGGATTTGGTAATTGGTTTGTTCCGATTCTGATAGGTGCACCTGACATGGCATTTCCACGATTAAATAATATTTCATTCTGGTTGTTGCCACCAAGTCTCTTGCTCCTATTAAGCTCAGCCTTAGTAGAAGTAGGTAGCGGCACTGGGTGGACGGTCTATCCGCCCTTAAGTGGTATTACCAGTCATTCTGGAGGAGCAGTTGATTTAGCAATTTTTAGTCTTCATCTATCTGGTGTTTCATCCATTTTAGGTTCTATCAATTTTATAACAACTATCTTCAACATGCGTGGACCTGGAATGACTATGCATAGATTACCCCTATTTGTGTGGTCCGTTCTAGTGACAGCATTCCTACTTTTATTATCACTCCCGGTACTGGCAGGGGCAATTACCATGTTATTAACCGATCGAAACTTTAATACAACCTTTTTTGATCCCGCTGGAGGGGGAGACCCAATTTTATACCAGCATCTCTTTTGGTTCTTCGGTCATCCAGAGGTGTATATTCTCATTCTGCCTGGATTCGGTATCATAAGTCATATCGTTTCGACTTTTTCGGGAAAACCGGTCTTCGGGTATCTAGGCATGGTTTATGCCATGATCAGTATTGGTGTCTTAGGATTTCTTGTTTGGGCTCATCATATGTTTACTGTGGGCTTAGACGTAGATACCCGTGCCTACTTCACCGCAGCTACCATGATCATAGCTGTCCCCACTGGAATCAAAATCTTTAGTTGGATCGCTACCATGTGGGGGGGTTCGATACAATACAAAACACCCATGTTATTTGCTGTAGGATTTATCTTTTTGTTCACCATAGGAGGACTCACTGGAATAGTCCTGGCAAATTCAGGGCTAGACATTGCTCTACATGATACTTATTATGTGGTTGCACATTTCCATTATGTACTTTCTATGGGAGCCGTTTTTGCTTTATTTGCAGGATTTTACTATTGGGTGGGTAAAATCTTTGGTCGGACATACCCTGAAACTTTAGGTCAAATCCATTTTTGGATCACTTTTTTCGGGGTTAATTTGACCTTCTTTCCTATGCATTTCTTAGGGCTTTCAGGTATGCCACGTCGTATTCCAGATTATCCAGATGCTTACGCTGGATGGAATGCCCTTTCCAGTTTTGGCTCTTATATATCCGTAGTTGGGATTTGTTGTTTCTTCGTGGTCGTAACAATCACTTTAAGCAGTGGAAATAACAAAAGATGTGCTCCAAGTCCTTGGGCTCTTGAACTTAATTCAACTACACTGGAATGGATGGTACAAAGTCCTCCTGCTTTTCATACTTTTGGAGAACTTCCAGCTATCAAGGAGACGAAAAGCTATGTGAAGTAAAAGAAGAAAAGGTCGCCGACTGCTACTAAGAACCTAACAGAAAACTTTGATAAATTTCTGCATGGTTATCTTAAGGAGACTGTTTTCATGGAGCTTTAGCAACTTCTTTTCTTCACTTCAGTAATCAACCGAGCGAAAAGCCAGCCCTTTCTTTCTTATTGGTAAGATAGGCTATGAGCTGTAGGACTGCACTGAGATGGCAGATGAGAGATAGTGGAAAACGAGTGACTCTTTTGGGGCTAGCATGAACAGAGCCTTAGAGTCAGGGGGTGGGAAGAGTATTTATTATAGGAAACAACTATATAAAAGAGCGCCTACTCCGTCCCATTCACGACTGGAGTATGGAAGGAGTAGTCTTGAATGCGATGGTACGTTCAATCAGGTCAAACCGTTAGCAAAGCTTCGCGGTCATTGGAACCTTTGGTCCTTTTGACCTCAAATCTCCTACTGATAGGTGGCCTCGGACGGTCATCTACCAGGTTGTTAAGAACCTCTTTGATGTGCCGACGGCGGCCGCGGTCATTGACGGGTCCTTCTTATCAACAGCAGAAGCAATCCTATGGGAGTCTCTTGGGTTTTCCTCTATGATTGACTTGGGCATGTATACTTTTGATTCTCTCTGGAGATATGGTTCTCGTATGTCTACAGCGTTAGAACTCGAGTTTTGCTCCGCATCACAAACAACTCATCACGTGGGTATTATTGTGCATCTTCCAAGCGTCATTCTCAATTTTTTTTTACATTTACATGGGGGCTACCCCTCATATACATATAGAGAGGCGCAATCAGTATAGTAAATATTGGAGGCTATCTGAAGAACTAGATTCATTTGGTAACTACTTACCACCTGACTATATCCCCTCGCCAACTCCCAGCTCTCCGGAAACTTCCCTTATACCCCGCCCTCAACACTGAGAACCCTTTCTTGTCATCTCCGAGCACTGAACCCTCTGGACTCTCCGAAAATGCTGAAACCTACTCTTATCCCTCTTCGGACACTTTGGACTATGAATTTCTTCCAATAAAGTTTTGATCCCTCCGCTCCTCTCCTTTCATTCGAGTAATCAATTACGTTGGACCTCTCCTTTTAGTCGAGTAATTTCATCAATCCCTTGACTTTGTTTATGCCCTTATGCAGTAAAGAAAGCAAGTGAGGCGGGCTAAGATTCCATTCGAAGTAAGGTAAGAGGATTCAATGTTGCACCATCTTCAACTCTTCTCGGTATCGGGAGTTTTTCAAGAAAAGGTCCCATCCTTCAATATCATGATTGGGTCGACCAGGCCAGATCATGAGTAAATAAAAAAATCGAAAACGTACATAGCTGTTCCAGCTGAAATACTTGGAATAATTCTACCACTTCTACTAGGAGTAGCCTTTTTAGTGCTAGCTGAACGTAAAGTAATGGCTTTTGTGCAACGTAGAAAGGGTCCTGATGTAGTGGGATCGTTCGGATTGTTACAACCTCTAGCAGATGGTTCGAAATTGATTCTAAAAGAACCTATTTCACCAAGTAGTGCTAATTTTTTCCTTTTTAGAATGGCTCCAGTGGCTACATTTATGTTAAGTCTGGTCGCTCGGGCCGTTGTACCTTTTGATTATGGTATGGTATTGTCAGATCCGAACATAGGGCTACTTTATTTGTTTGCCATATCTTCGCTAGGTGTTTATGGAATTATTATAGCGGGTCGGTCTAGTAATTAGGGGGCGGCCGTTCGGTCGCCTATGAGACTAGGACCAATAGGTCAAAAATTGGTTTGTGCCGCAGGTGTTGAACGATCTACTCTACACAGGTGTGGGCTTACAGGGCTAGGGCTCAGAAACCCTTTCTTTCATTCATCAAGAGGGCTAGACGCGCCTTTCGAACCAGTCTTTATAAACCTGGTCGCTCACTTTTCCGGGCCGGGATCGATAAGTAGAAGTCATAAAAAGATATGTTTCTCTTCGCACCACTGATAGACTACTAAAGATTCAATTAAAAAGGCCCTACTTAGTTTCGCAAACCTTTGTCATTGTCAGTCAACTAAGTAGGTCGTTCCGCCCCCTGCGAATCCGTAAATCTGAGGAGCATGCCGCAACAAAAGGATGGTCCCCTATGCATTTCATTCTTTCCAGAAAGGAAAATTAGAAGTACCCCCATCATGGTGAACCTCTCCTTGTGATCGGGATGAGGTAAATGCCTCCCAGCCGGGGGGCGGATCGAATCGGAGTTTCCTTAGGTAGCCACCGACCTACAGTTATCCTTAAACTTCCGTGCTTGGTGGAGAAGAAGCGAACAAAGGTACGCTCGCTTGCTGTCTTGTTCTCTGCCGCGAACTGGGATCGCTCGCCAGCTAGGTCAGATTGAAGCAACATTTTTTGAGAACATATTACCCATCTTCGGGGACAAGGGGCGGAACGACCTCTCGATCTACTTACAGCAGCCCAGGAATAAAAACGTCGTCTAGGCGTTCCCTCTTGCTCCGATCTACCCTACGCCTAGGACGTTGTCTGGGCCAAGAGTCATAGTTAGTTGCTGTTTCCATTTGGTTGTTTTTTTCTCGTTGTTGATACCGGCAAGACCCAGCCAGATGATGTCTGCTGGTTGGTAGTGAGAGGACTCTTAGTATCGGCATACCCAAAAGGAGGCGCTAATTAAAAAACAAGAATTTGATTTTCTTTCTTGCTCTCCCTTAGCAGCGGGAAAGGAGTCTATCTATCTGCCTAGCTTTGGTAGATTTCCCCCAACGCAATTCACAGAAATTCCACGAATCCCTTGGTGGATAAGTCCGACGACTCAGCAGCAGTGCGGAATTGAGTTTCTCGTCTGGTGGATCTGATCTATAGTTATGGGGCAATACATACCAAAAGGTTCGAAGAAAGAGTCGTTAAGCCGAGAAAGCTCAAAATTTGCCTTCTCATCAAAAATAAAGAAGGTTCTTCTCAAGACCTTAAGAGCAGCAAGAAGAAAAGTCAGAAGAAAGCCCAGGGGGTAGTGGCCTTTCTTCTCAGAAGCAAAGGTAAGTCCATTCTGTACCAATTTTTGTTGCTGGAATATATTCGGACTAAACACGGAGTATAAACAAACAGGCTGAGATTATAAAGCTGATCAGACAGAATAACCTCTCTCTTTTTGCCCTAGCTAACAAGTAAACGAGTGAATATTGCGAAAGTGAACGGAATGCTGTTGGCATCTTCGAGCCAACCTGGAGTTCTTCTTCCAGTAAGACGCGTTGTAGTTCGTAGGCTAAGTGAAAACGGGGAGCTACGGCTGATCGAAAAGCGAAGATAGGCGCATAGTTCAGTGATCTATCCACGAAAGAGGGAACTCAAAGAGGCATTCCTCGATCCGCTTCTTTTAACAAGATAGGACAAGAAAACGAGACCTACAGTTCGAGTGAGCGGCTAAGTAAGCAGAGCTCGTAACCTCGAGTTATGTATATAGAACTAATAATCTTTCTTATTGTCTTTAAAACACCTAAGTCCTAACAAAGCTACCAACCTTCTTGTACTTCCAGACAAGTAAGGGGTTCCTCCAGGTGCTGGTGTTGAGTTAAACAAACAAACGGGAGTCAGATAATAAGAAACGAAAACAAAGACTTTTCGGACCGAAGGGATATATCAGGATAAAGAGTTTGTCACTCACTTGCTTGCTAAAGGTAGCGCTAGCTAAGGTAAACTTGAGCTACGGACTTAGGAAAGAAGGCAGCTAGTCGCTTAGCGGAGCAAGTTCTATGGACAAGCTTGAGTTAGGCATCGATTGAAGAGCAAAGAAGAAGGCCAGACTGTTGCCCGGCGGACAAGCTGGCTTTGAATACTCCAGTATCTCCGGTTTCGGGATAAGATAGGCTTCTTTACCCATCCGAGGAGTTGACTTCTTGACCGATAGGGGAACGGCAGCATATTCGACCATTGATCGGAGAATAGGCACTGATCGGAGCCAGTTCACAACCTGGGATAGCTAACGCTACCTTGCCTGAAGACATGGGATTGCCGTAGAAGTAACATGCCAAGCAAGAACTTGCTCCTTTCACTTCCCTAGCTGTAGATCGAGCAGGGCGTACGAACGAACTAGCGTATGCGAGCTAGCGATTCCCAAGTAGTCGTTAATAGATAGAAGAGGTTGCTTTTGTTTTCCCGGGAAAGATGCCAATACCGAAGACATCGCATGCTAGAAAGAATGTGCTTTCTTCGCGTCATTACGGTTACCTGTTCACTAGTAATCTGGTCGAAAAAGATCCAACGTCGATAACAATCGCGATCAATTAGAGGAACGAGACTGGAAGGTCCCCACAATAAGCAACTATATAACTCTAAGGATCGTGTCATACTGCCTTTCGCTGTGCAACTTCCACCAGCAGTATGACCTTCTGAATGCTGCTAGGTTCGGGACCCATTCGATTCCTTTTCTAAAGGAACTTTTATATAAAAGGAAGCCGAACCCACCTTCGATGATCTTAGACTTCACGTTCTCTTCAAATTCCAAATATCAATAAAGCCGACTGTCATTTTGAAAGCTGAGTCTTCGAGAGGTCTACCGTCTACCGCATTCACAGACCCTCCTCCGCTCCGCCCCTCCTATGGGTCCGCGGATTGCTGCCTGGGGTTCCTCCTTCCTCGCCTTACTACTGACTCCCTCCTCTCTACGTTCTACGTAGGTTGGTTTGCTAGGTTGTTAGCGTAGCTGCTCTTCCTAAGTAAGCAAGCTGTAGAGAAGGAGTTGCCTGCCGTGTTGCGCGTAGCGTCTACTGAGGGCGGGCACGACTGATCGGCTAGCTGCTCTGTTGCTATCGCACAGTAATAAGTATTCTTTCTCTCCGTTCGGAATGAGTTCCTTGAATTGATCGGTTTCTGGCTTAGCTCTATTCCTATGCATGCAAGTGTAGCTCGTGCGTGCCTTCCGAGTAGGAGTTGGCATCCCTACGAGGAACAGTCAGTGTAGTGAGCGTAAAACTAATGGGATGGTGAGAGGCGTTAGCCGGGCCATTAGTCTGAGCGAGCGGCTAAAGTCCACTAGGGCTGTTGCTTGTTGTTTCTGTCATTTAAAGAGTATTCTTTCTCTCCGTTCGGAATGGGAACTCCAAGTTGTTTAGCTCTCTTTCTTCTGATTCCGGTATTTCTCCAGCTACTAATACAGCAAGACCAACTAGAGAATATCCTGTAGTTTATGATTCTGATTCCTCGGAGTTAAGTTCCCTTTCATTCTTATCTTTCGCTGGATTGCTCATTTAGTTCCATTTAAATGAGAGAAAAGAGGGAAAACCTATACTATGATGGGGGTATTTGATTGGGCCTTCCAACGCTGACGAATGCATCCTTTCTCTTCTCAAGCTACAAGAAGTACGTACTTTCAGATGGTAAGGATTGAACTCTAACTCAGAAGTGGAATTCACAGCTATTACTACTATAGTAGTCTTTCATTAACAGTTCCTCCTGTAACTCAATAATTGTAAGTTGATTCATAACCACGCTAGTAAAGTTGCCTTTGGAATTGGAAGTTGAGTCCGATCTTGGTACTCTCGCTAAAGTTTGTTGACATTTCGCCCTCTAGAATAGATTGATTTACTGGAGTCCCTATCCGAGTAATGAACTATAGAATTGACTTCTCCCCAGACCCTTCACTATCTTGTCCAGGTGTTTCATTGGCTTCGACGCCTGGACTTTCATCTTTAGATACTCTTTCCGGCTTCATTTACGGATCCTGCAACTATAGAATGACCAGGATTTGATCCCGTTTCACCTTCTACTTCTATAGATAATTGCCAAGCCCAGCTGGAACTATTGACTTTACACCCTCTACCGCAGCTTGACTTTTCAGCTAGGGCGGCTATCGAACGTGGCCTTCTACGCCCGAGGAACGCCTTCTATTTGACATCCCTTTCACCTGGCGGCTAAACCATCCGTTGATGAGGGAACTATTGAAGCTTCTAAAGCAGCCCTTTCCGCTGCTCCTACATCTGATGGAAAGGAAGGAAGTCCACTACGGTATGGAGGAAGTAGTTGAATAAACTGATAGAGCAGGCCAATCAAAGCAATCATCTGCCGCTTTCGTAAGTCAATTCCTCAGCTACGGCTATTATTGAATTTCATTTACTGGGCTTTCGGATGGAATAGTTTACCTTGACTTTGAACCGTAAGGTATTGAATAGACTTCCCCGTATTCATTTTTTTGAATATCTCTTCCATTGCTTGTTAGCATTGGCTATCAGTCAATTCCGAGGAACGAAGTCACTCGACTAATAGGTCTGCAAGCCTCCGGTGGCCTTACTTTGCTTTCAGGTCAATAAACGAATCTAGCTTACGCTTGGACTCCTGAATTGATATAACTCAAATTGCATGTGTTAAGCGTTCGAATAGCTGGCTTTATCAAATGTCTTCCTTTTTGGGAGAAGTAGGAATTGTTAGCCAAAGACTTCCGTCAATGAACATGAGAAAGAGGCACTCCTTCTCTTGTCGAAGATGAGGCCTGCAGACTAGTCTTACATATATTACCTCATTTATCAAATAGCGCTCACTGCCCTCCGCTCAGAGTTGTCTCAACTTTCACCCAAGATTCAGTCTTTACTGAAAAATTGAGGGATAGTGGAACTGTTTGACTAAGGCCAATAAGAATTGGATAACTCCAGTGGGCAAGAACTCCTGACTCTGGAGAGGAAGGTGGGTCTGGTTCTCTGTTTAGTAAAGAAGAAGGTGGCTCTGATACCATATGAAACTCTAAGAAAACAGAGAGGAGAAGAGGTTTTTCTCTGAATCGATTTTTTGATTTCTTTTTCGGCTTAATTACAAAGTTCCCCTTTCTCTAAGCTCTTATACCCGTGAGCAAGGGAACAGAAACCCTAGGGTTACTAATCCAAATCCGACACGCGTCCCTCTAGTCACTCGCACTCATGGCCGTCTACGACTACACCATCCCCGAGGAACGCCTACGCTCACTACTATTATAGTACATGCAAACACAGGAAAGCAGCTACGCCCGAGGAACCCCTTTCTAAGACAACAGATCGAATTCCTATACTCCCTTCGTTCGAAGACCACTTTTTCCTTACCTATGCCCCTTAGCCAATCAAGCCTGACTTTCCCTTCGCTTCGCGCCTCGGTCTTTCTTTGGTCTATTTCTGCGGGTCACTAAACTAACCTTCTCTGGTCCGCTTTGGCTATTGAACTAATATTCTTCCCCCCCAGGCCCCAAGCCAGTCAGTTTGACCAGGAATGCCTGCGAACGGTATAATCATGAATAAGAAGAGCAAGCGGTAAACGAGTGCGAAGGGAGCGAAGCGAGTTTTTCTTTTTAAGGAAGTCTAGTCTCCTTCAGGCGAGTTGAACGAACGGTCTACTCAAGCTCCTGAGAGCGAGCGGAATAGCCTGGTCTTTCAAATCAAATAAGTAGTTAACCCGCGATTGACCTTTATCTTGTCTACCTCTGTCTCGCATGAGAAATCGAATTCGGGGTGATCAAAACTAGCCAACGAACTCAGCTGGCGAGTGTGAGGCTATAGATATAGTCTATAAAAAAAAAGAATTGAGCTGACAAAAGGGAAGAAAGAGTTGTTACGCCGCTGGATTAAGACGACTTAGCTACTTGTCTGAAAGCGGAAAGAGAATAGGTCTCAACGAGCATTCGGTAAAGCTAGAAAGCAACCGAAAGAGGCACATCAAAAGGTCTGAAATCAGTCTAGCCTGCCAAGGCAAACTAGGGATGGATCGGAAGTCTGATAAGGCTTTCAGAGATAGGGACGTAAGCGGTAAGAAAGAGTCACTCAGTGAATCGGTGGATCACACACTTGTTGGAGAACAGGGACACGCCTGACTATTTAGAAAGTATACAAGTGTTGAAAGAGTGAAGTCTGGGGACAACGGTAAACGTGAGGAATGGGATCTCCAAAGCTACCCGCCCTACTAAAGAAGTTCGCAAGCAAGGGACATGCCGAAGACCTACCTTTCCAACAAAGTTCAAGGCGAGGACTTTTAATTGACGATGCGTTCCGTCGTCAGCAAGCGGTGGCCGACAAGGCCCTTTTCCCTAAGGGAAGCGAAGAGGACTGGTTTGAAACTCGTTCGG
The DNA here is from genome assembly GCF_000801105.2 of Raphanus sativus. Taxonomy (NCBI): domain Eukaryota; kingdom Viridiplantae; phylum Streptophyta; class Magnoliopsida; order Brassicales; family Brassicaceae; genus Raphanus; species Raphanus sativus. Next base: position 218,454 of record NC_018551.1, read on the forward strand.
TAAGATTCTCCTGCATTTACCCAAGGCACTGATATTCTGAGTCTCTCAATTAGTTGTGTTTTAGGTAGGGGGTTTTCGTCTTATTCTTATGAGTGGCCCATGTGAATATGAGCCAAGGCAGGAGCAAGGATTCCTGAAAAAGAAATTAGATATAAAAAAAAGTTGCAAGTCGACGTTTCTGATATGAAAGGTTAAAGTGTAGTGAGAGCCGGCTCTAAGCAGGATCCAAAGACGTTCAAATCCAGTTCCAATCTGGATATCAAAGTGCAGTTCAATCGTCGAAAGTGATCTCTCTTTTAGTCCGGTCTTCTTTTCTCTTTTGAGTCAGGTTCTTAAGACAGGGCAGGGAATCGGGTTTTATGAATATCTCTCTTCCGGCCGTTAGTTCGAGATCAAAACTTTACCTGAGAGAGACGTCACTGATAGTAACAGTAGGTGCGCCTTCAGTTGAGGAGAGCTCTTTTCACAAGCAGTGGTTATGAGCTCTTTCTTGTTTCGATTCAGAAGAGGTAATGCACTAGTGGATTGAATAACCTTTTTTTTAGTGCCAACAAAGTGCATGTGTTCTTGGTTAATAAAAACACGAATTTCGATAGGCTATAGGACTGATACTATAAGTAGGATAAACGCCTTAAAAGCAAAATGAAAGGTTTCAACTTATCCAAGGAATCTCTTTCTTGGCATTTGTATTTGAGAGAGAGCTATGCTTAGGGTCAGTTCCTTCAGTAAACTGATTTGGAAAGTGAGAAGTTGACTTTAGGTAAGTAAGTAGTTCCGTATGAAATTGAGAAAACTTTCATATCTGTCCGGAGGTCAATCTTAAGTGTTGGAAGCTACTGCTAAGGTACTCCCCTTCATCTATAAAGGATAGGCAATTGAGAGAATAGGGCGATAGCCTGGTTTTGATTGAATATCCTTTCCTGTGCTTATCTTGTATGAGGTATACCGAAGATCTGAGTCAAAGTAGGTAAGAGAAGGGGATGGATGTCTGAGCGGTTGAAAGAGTCGGTCTTGAAAACCGAAGTATTTCTAGGAATACCGGGGGTTCGAATCCCTCTCCATCCGCGAAGTCATAAGTTCTCTCTTGCCGCCTGATAAGAACGAATCGGATCGACTCGACTGATATGATAGATGGAATGGGGTACCTTGTGTTATGATTTTGTTAGGACTTTGTCTCCCTTTCGTTATCTTCTCCCGGTTGGGGGTGGATCACCTTACCCACAAACAAAAGGAATAACAGAGAATGCCCAGTCAATAATAATTAAGAATCTAATGGCAACTCGAATTGAATACAGGTAAAAGGCAGATAGGAATGATTGAAGATAGGAATCTATTTATCAAACGGCTTGCGCCCCTGCACGTGCACCTTATCGGATGTCGCCCTTGGAACTGGCAGAACTTAGGAAGCAGTTGACAGACTTGCTGGATGCAGGCTTTATCCAGCCTTCCAAGGCACCATATGGGGCCCCTGTGCTGTTCCAGAAGAAGCAAGATGGCTCTTTTGCGCATGTGTGTGGACTATCGTGCACTGAACACAGTGAGAGTGAAGAACAAGTATCCTGTCCCTTTGGTGGCAGATCTCTTTGACCGATTGTCCAAAGCCTCTTTCTTCACAAAGCTGGACCTTCGTTTGGGCTATTGGAAAGTCAGAATTGCAGAAGGAGACGAGCCTAAAACCACTTACTTCTGTTACCAGATATGGCTTTACGAGTTCCTTGTCATGCTGATAAGAGGCCAGTCGATGAGGCTCTTGAACAAGTTCCCGGCGAAGTTAGCCCTATAAGCTAACCGCCTGCCATGTCTACCCCGAAGGTATCTTTGGTGCTGTTGTTCCTAAAAGTCTCTTCTTTCACTTTGTTTCCACACTTCCCCTGCTTTGTTGTTTCAGAATTGAGAGGCACGAGATAGCCCCCAAAAAAAGGCGAAATCCACGAGAAGGCTTCTTTGACTAAAGAGAATCGCTCTTTTCCACCTCCCTAATGGTCTGAAAGCGGAGAGAGGAAGACCTCGATCGGGGAAAGCCCTTGCTATTTTCAAGTTCAAGGTTTGATCAAAGGATCAAGGTACGAGCAGACCAAGAAGCGAGGACTTACGAGATGCTTTAGTAACAACCTGAAAGCGCTAAACTGGTCATAGTTGCGATGTAGAGGAGAACATTCTCTACCAGAACAATACCAGAGATAGAGGAAATGGCACTAATAGTAACTAGTAAGCCAGCTTTCTATTAATAACAAGACAGGGAAGCGATCTCTTCATGTCGAAAGGAGGATGTCGTTTTCCTCGAGTCTCCACTGGGAATACTACTATACTATAAAGATTGATCAGCATTAGCCGGCCTTCTCTTGAATAAAAGCGAGAACCTGGTAAGGGGAAGGGCGATCGGCAAGTGTTGCTAGTTGAGCGATTAGCCTCGTTAGCTCTCTTTGCTGTCTAGTTTCTTGACATTCCTAACTATAACTTAAGATTTGATCTACAACTCATTTGTTCAAACCCGATAACGCTTTTCTTCCGATCTCACAGTTCCTTTGTCCCTTGTAAAGCATTCTATCTGTGGCCACGTGCTACTGTGGAGCTTTTGAATCGACGTCAACCAGAAGAAAGAAGAGAGCCAGAGCGCCATACCCTTCTCGGAAGGAACCCGCCCTTGGAAGAGCTACTAGGGCATCGCATCTATGCTGAAAGAGCACAATCCTTGATCTAGAGGGAGCCATTCCTTACCTTAGAGGAAAAGACTTAGCCCAGTCCTCAGTTTCCACTTACAGAATAAATGAATCACTTTGCCACTCGACGAGGCAGATAGCTCCTCTGGTGCTACTATAGCCTTTGTGGTTGCTTCGCTAGGAAGAGCAGCACTTATATTGCTTGGATTATCTATTCAGCACAAGCACACCGCTGTGCTGTGGAAGAGTAAACGAACTACTATCGATGTGTTACCTAAGAGATTAGCCTAAACGAGAAAAGGGAGTGTGCTGGACTGACCTTTGCATTTCTTTCATATCTCCATTCTCATAATATATCCATTCTCATAATATAATAGGGAGGCGCTGACCTTACAATTGTAAGAGTTAAATGACCGACTGACTTGAATCTGTTTGCCGTTGGTCCTTATCTTTAAGATAATGGTAAGAGTGGTAAGGGCTATGGGTATAGAGCCTTGGCCAAGAGGTTGATTGAGTCAGTAGACCTAACGTACGCTTAAAGAAAAAGACAGCTCTGATCACCCTTTATCTTTCTCGGACTCCAGTAATATGTGTGGGGCAAGTAAACGTCAGCAACGAGGACTTCTTATTGGGCTTACTGCCTCTGCCTGTCTTAGGTACCCAAGGGGAGTCCTACTAATAGCCATGCTGAGCTGTCCTTATCGTAGTCATCTTTTCCTATTATTGAACAGTTTCAACTTGCATGTGTTAAGCATAAGCTTCAATCTTTTGAAGCTCCACTGATTCATCAAAATGCATCCAAAAATCCCGGGATATTAGCACTTTTTCAGGCTGTTTTGACCTCGTCAATCAAAAACAATATCTTACAACATTCCTAAAATCGAGGATCTGAAACCGGGTCTTCACGTACTGATGAGGCTGAAAACACGGGATATAAGGAATTGATTCAAGTCGAAAAACCCTAAAAATGCGGATTTTCGTGCTGCTTTTATTCAACATTTCAGGGGATTAACGTTTTGTCTGGATGTGCTGGAAACAGATGAATGAAAACAGATGAACGGATTCCCCACCCAACCAATACAGATTATGCTTCGCTAACAGAAGATCAAGAAAAGTCAAAGATGGAAATGCCAGAAATCATCTATCCATATCATATGCACTATCGATCGACCATCACTCCTCTGTGCTGGATATTAATTTCTCACCCAATCGACTCGTTTCATCTGCTAAGTCTGTCTGGCAATGGTTGGTCCAAGGACCCGCTTTTATATAGTATAGAGATATAGCCCCTCTTCTTTCCTGTTGAGGCAATTATTCCTCAATAGTAAAAGAATCATCCATTGAATGCGCTCTTATTGGCGTAAAGAAAGAAGAAGTCGAAGAGTCGTCTCGAGTGAAGGGATGTGCTGCTTTGCTAGCGAAGTAAGCTAGGCGTGATTGTCGTATTCAATGACTCTGGTAGCTAAGATGCGGTTGGAAGCGAGGTTGCAGATCTGGGTGCGCTTAGATGCCCCGAAGCAATGACCAACTAAATTCTCTCCGCTAAGTAACAAAGATGAGAAGAAGCGCACTGATTTCCCTCAGCTAAATCTTGGGCATTCTTGTTAGCCTTGTACTTGGCGGAGCTCTTTCTTTTTCTCGTCTATCAGCTTCTCTGCTGACGCCATTTCCGAATGTCTTTAACCCCCTAGCAAAGCAACCAGCTCTTTCTCGTCCCCGCTTTCTAAGCAAGGAGAAGAGTCGTCTCAGTTCATCATAGCTCGAGAGTATGTCCTGACCTCTCTAGCACCATTAATAACTGTGCTTGTGCTTCAGAACGGAGAAAGCTGCTCTTAGATAAGAGAAGCAAAAGAAGTCTCTAGCCTTCCCGCCTTTCTTCAATCGGTCATGTAATACAGATCAATCCGCGAGGATTTCTTTCCCTTGAAGGTCTAGCGCAGCAATTTGCCTTATATTTTCTTTGCTGCTATGCTGTGTCCAGTGAATAGAAAAGACCTTTACCGGGAATAGACCGCCTTTTCGACCGATGTGCTGTACCATTCTTCTTTGCTTTTCGGATGCTTTGAAGCACACCTCTTCCTTGCCTTTAGTAATCTACGGAATATTCATCTGTGCTAGCACACTCCTAGCGAAGCAACTTTTGAGCCAACTGTTGCCGATGCCGGAGCTGCTAAAGAATTAGATGGGCACAGACATCTTCCTCGGTGCTTTCTCTTCATTTCTTTTGTTTGCCTAAGGTGCCTAGGACCCCTATTTAGCTGGACGCCCAGAAGGAGTTATAAGGGAGATTTCAAATCGGGCAACAAACAAGATCAGATCGTAGAATAGAAAAGGATTTGCTGCCGCTACTGAATCAGAGTCCACGGTGCAACAATTTCTCATCTGCTCACGAATTGGATTCGAACCAATCAAGCTACTTGCCCTTTAGTAGATCGTGAGTGGGTCAGTCGTCCTCCTCATTATAGTCCTCCTAAAATCAATAGCATTTCGTCGGAATACATCCTGTCTTTTCACCTTAGTAGTCCTATGCATAGTCAGTACTATAGCCCCAATCATGGCTACTAATAAAATAAGACTAGGAACCAAAAACCAGACAGAATAGTAGGTATAAAGTAAATTTCCCAATGTTTCCAAATTAGTCCAACTTCGTACCTTTCCGGCATAAACCGTATATCTAAGAGAGGTCGTATTTCTTTGGGTTGGTAGTAATGGAATGCTTTCATTATCTAAAATGAAAAACATTTCCCACCAAAAGATCAGTCCAATAATCCCACTCACTGGTAAATAGCGCAATACTTCTTCGTGAATCTCCGCTATTTGAATATGGAACATCATAACAACGAAAAGGAATGAAACGGCTATAGCTCCTATATGAACTACTGGGAAGATCATAGCGAAGAAGTCGAGACCTAACAAAAGAAGTAAACCTGAAGTGTCGCGAAAGACTGGGATGGGAAACAAAACGGAATGTACCGGATTTTTAGCACGTGCAACCATCAAACCAGAGACCAAAGCAGGGCTCGACAAAACAGAAAGTATCATGGGTACGTCGTCCTTCCCTGAAATGGAACTTTCATGCTAGTTCTTGCTTCAGCATGAAAGTCGATCTATTACGACCAGCGCGGTTGTTCCTATTTCATTTTCTTCTTCCTTGCCCTTCTTTCTTAGAAAGCACTCACTGAGTTACTTACGGAATCTCAATGCATCCATTTAATGCATTCTTTTCGATCTTGTACCCACGGAGCGGTAGACTGAACACCACAAAAATCTCGATTCAAAAAAAGGTACAGGCAACTAAACCTGTGAACTCAGATAGCCTTGTGGTATGGTAGCGAGACCCAATCTTGAGTGAAAAAGATACCGCGGCTTCGATCTTTTTCAACATAATCATCGCGCAGTAAATCAACAAAGCCCAAAGTTGACTCTCTATCTCCTTCAAATTTACCTACTACTGTTCCCGCGTGAATATGATCTCCACCAGATAGACGTAAAGCTTTAGCTAGTACACGGAAGTGCATACCATGATTCTTCTGTCTATCAATAACAGCATGCATTGTACGGTGGATGTGAAGAAGTGGGCCATTATCTCGGCAATAATGAGCCAAACTAGTATTTGCGGTGAATCCCCCTGTTAAGTAGTCATGCATTACGATAGGAACTCCCAATTCTCTGGCAAATACAGCTCTTTTGATCATTTCTTCGCATGTACCCGCAGTAGCATTCAAATAATGCCCTTTGATTTCACCTGTTTCAGCCTGTGCTTTATAAATAGCTTCGGCACAAAATAAGAAACGGTCTCTCCAACGCATAAATGGTTGGGAGTTCACATTCTCATCATCTTTGGTAAAATCAAGTCCACCACGTAGACATTCATAAACTGCTCTACCACAGTTCTTCGCGGATAACCCCAATTTAGGTTTAATAGTACATCCTAATAGGGGACGTCCATACTTGTTCAATTTCTCTCTTTCAACTTGGATACCATGAGGTGGTCCCTGGAAAGTTTGAGTATAAGCAGGAGGGATTCGCAGATCCTCTAGACGTAGAGCAGCCAGGGCTTTGAACCCAAATACATTACCCACAATCGAGGTAAACATGTTAGTAACCGAACCTTCTTCAAAAAGGTCTAAAGGGTAAGCTACATAAGCAATAAATTGATTTTCTTCTCCTGGAACGGGCTCGATGTGGTAGCATCGTCCTTTGTAACGATCAAGGCTGGTAAGCCCATCGGTCCACACAGTTTTGTCCATGTACCAGTAGAAGATTCAGCAGCTACCGCAGCCCCTGCTTCTTCAGGTGGAACTCCGGGTTGAGGAGTTACTCGGAATGCTGCCAAGATATCAGTATCCTTGGTTTCATATTCAGGAGTATAATAAGTCAATTTATACTCTTTTTAACACCAGCTTTGAATCCAACACTTGCTTTAGTCTCTGTTTGTGGTGACATAAGTCCCTCCCTACAAGTCATGAATTTAGAATTCTTGCAATAAAACAACAAGGTCTACTCGACATAAATTAGGAATAGATTTAATGAACCTTTTTCACAGGAATCTTTCACAAAATTATCAACTAATCAGAATGATTCTTTATTAGACCATGATATTTGATTCGCCAACTACATCATTATTGTATATTCTTTCATATTATGTATAGCGCAACCTAATACTTGTTTTTCAAGTTTAGAATCTTCCTCCGTACTACTTGATTTTAGTGTTAGGCCATTCTCTCTAGCTGCTGCAGTAGCAGGCACGTATCGAAGGGGAAGAGGAGTCAGCGTAAAGTTACGTAGCCTAACTGTTCGGTTATTCAATCATATCCGATTTGGTCCATTTCGCATAGACCTTTGTTGTTCACGTCTTTGCTACGAGCGTGGGATATGGCAAGGCTGAGCATTTACCATGGCAAGTGAAGGTGAAGACGGCATGAATGACCACCTATTCGGGTTCACTTCTTCTCCTCCTGCTTCTGATGGATCTTGAAAAGACGCATCCACCTCCACCTCTTATAGGCGTCGGGTCCCTCATTCGGATTGAGATTCATCCAAGTCTACCGTAACGAAGCTCCGCTCCCTCCCTATTTCACTTTTACACCTTGAAAGAGCCTGGCCTGTTTTTCCATCTATTTGAAATCCTGTCTTGTTCAAGCTATGGAAACTAAGTTTTCAGTATAGCGAATCCACAACTGCCGCAGAAAGAACAGGAGCTGGTACCGAAAGACTGGCAGGAATGTGATATATATATTTTCAACAACAATAGCAAGGGTAGAACTTCATGATTTATTCGGTGTTAGCGGTCTTGGGTCAAGGGCGGAGACCCTTACCTAGTGAAGGAAAAAGTTGAGTGAAAGCCTTCGCTAAAAAAATGGTTTTGATAAAAAAAATGGCCAAGCCAACCCAATCCCAGTATTGGAATAAGCAAAGCAAATAAATTGTTAACCGCCCTGACCAAGTCGTCTTCAAAAATATTCCAACAGTGATAATAAAAGGGAATCTATCAATTGAAAGGATAGGGGCTTTGCCGCCAACCACTCCTGAAATTACACTTAACAAGGAGTGGCCTATGATCTGATCGACCCCTTGCTAAATGAAATGTGTAACATGCGTCGCTGGATATCTATGAGACCACATCTCGTTCACCAACACTCTATCTAACTTTTTCCATACCCTACCATTAGTCCACAGGGGATCCCGTAAAAGGCAATGAATTCAAACCACACTGGATCCCACCCTGAGCTAAGAGCCATAGCAAGAGATATAGCGTTGGCTGTAGGCTTAGTGAGCTCATAAACTGGCAGAACTATCATGCCTATTACGAACGAAGAGAAGGAGCAACTAGCAGAGAAAAAGCAACTAGAACGAGAACCACAGGGCATTCGATGCAGCAGACATCTAGGCAAATACTTCCATGTTACGGCACATACTAAGACATATTCTAGAAATGACAGACGGACTAGCACGAGCCGTTCACTACGCTCACTGAAACTACACCGGTAACCAGAGTAACGAACTCAAAGAGACCAACGGGATACAACGGGATACTTTGAGACATATACTCCACATTCCGGAATTCCAAGGAATAGATCAAATGAACGAGAAGATATATTCGAGAAAGACAGAAAGCATTGTTTGATCAGCCAGAAGAAAGGCTGTTCCGAAGGTTCAGTTGCACATGTGGTCTAAAAAGGTTACAGGTAGTGATGAGCAGCCTGCTCCTAAAGAACGGAAGGAGACTTGTTTCTTCTCTGCGATGTTCTTGGAAACCGCGGCTTTTGCCCGCCAGCTGCGAATCATTCATTCAGAACCGGGTGGTATTTTCAGTCCAGGTATTCTCTTTCAACCTGGGTATACTTTGTACCCGTTTGATACGAAATTTAGTACCTGGGCAGCTAATGAAGGGTTGAGGTTTTATGAGGCTTGGCCTGGCTTGGTGTTTGATTCCCTCGCCATGGGCTTCGACCGTTCTTCTCAACCTCTTTATTCCGGACGTTTGGCTCAGTCCTTAGAGGGTGCCGGAAAGCGGCGTTTGTTTGTAATCGGTAACTGGTTTAAACAACGTCTGTTATACTCCGTGCATGTGTGGGGTATGTCTGTTCTGAGGCGTATTCCACAAGACGGTACCTTCCATCAAGAAGGTCCTATCCATCGTCTGGCAAAGAGACGCCCAAGATTTATAGCAAGTTTTGACTTGAGCGCTGCCACCGATCGGTGGCCCGTTCCAGTCATATATGAGCTTATGGCGTGCCTTTTCGGTCAAACGATGGCATCGTGCATTGTCAATGGTGCCTTAGCACTCAACTCATGCTCTTTGAAGTCCGTTACTGGACGGCATGACGAAGTTGTGTTTATTGCAGGTCAACCTTTGGGTTATTACGGCTCCTGGGCTCTATTCGCGTTGTCCCACCATGCTATTGTGTGGTTGGCAGCATTACGAGCATATCCTCATCAGACGAGACCATTTCTCGACTACGCTTTGTTAGGTGATGACATCGTCATTGCCGATCGTAGTGTGGCTAAGGAGTACCGTTCTCTACTTGATGCTTTGCAAGTAGATATATCTGATGCCAAGTCTATTGTATCTGAGACGGGTTGTCTTGAGTTCGCCAAGCGGTTCTGGGTTAAGATAATGTCGAAGGACTTATCCCCAGTATCTGCGAAAGCTGTGCTTGAGAGCTACTTCCTCGTTGGTACTCAGCAGTTGGCCTATAAGTACAAGTTAAGTCCTAAGACTTGTTTAAGGTGAAATAAAGCTGGATACCGCGTGCTAGGACAAATGGACACTAAGGCCCTATCCCGGCGTTTTAGTCGGATTCAGGCGTTATCTAGTAAGCTTTTAGTCGGTCCTGATCGGTTACCACTCGAGTGGTGGATTGGAAGAGGATTACCTCTCAGTCCCTATCTTCGTGGTGTGTTAATTGCAAAGATTCGGGATGGGATGAAGCTTAAGCAGCTCACGCCCCCTCCCTTGGAGATGTTCCTTTGTGGAGAGCCAGAAGCACATATCGCAGAAAACACCGCTTATAGACATTGGATGAACAATGGTGTGAGTACGTGGTATGGTTTGACTTCGTTCCTCGTCGTGCCCCTTCCCACCTAGGAAGAGATACTAACCCGCAGCTGCACTTGGTGCAATCACAGCAGAAAACCCTTCTCCTAGACATTCCTCGGGGGCAGAGGCAGACCACACCACCTCGGAAACAAACAAACAGCACATGCAGCAACAGAGACAGGCGTTCATCGCTCACTTACCTGCATACATCATGACAACTTGTTCCCATCTCACCATGCAGAGGCGCGTAGCGAGTAACAATCCGGTCCATGTGCTGGCTTGGCATGGAAGGCAACCCTTTCTTTTTCGCAGCGCTACGCGCCTCCACATCCAGTGAAGAGATCCCGGACAGGGAAGTCAGAAGGTCTGCAAGCCTAATTCGGATTCTTTTTCTAACGTCCTACCTACAGGCGCATAGGAGCTAGTTTTCCAACCGCGGAACAATATCTTACACTTAGATTCCACCATAGTGCTAGATTAACTAGGCCTTCCCTCCACTAAACAGATTCCATCGTAGTGGATAGAAGTCTTTAGACTAAGGGCAGACCGCAAGGGCAAATCTTAGGCATTGGTTCCGAGGACGGTAGCCTACTGAGAATGAAGGAAGAGAAGCGATTTTGAATACTTTCTAAGATATTTCCACGATCAATACCGACTTCCTTATCTTTTCTCTTGGAAGTCGAACCTTTATCTGTATGGAAAAGAGGGCTTCTACCTATACTTGGTTGAGAAAGGGCTGAATGGTCCAGGACAAGAAAAAGCCACTAAAAAGAACTGTAGGTCATACAGGGTAGTCCACTTTATCTTTATCCGTGACTCTGAGTACAAGATTTCCGGGATCAAGAAAGTCGCAAATAAATATGCTGGGCTGGACTCTTTTCTCGTATGCCCGGAAAACGTTGTTTCGATAGAACTCAGCTTGCTGCATAGCTCGTCTAAACAAAACACTCCAGATCCGCACTTCCCTTTAAATATACTCCAAAGGGACTAAGCTTGACTAAGAAGGGCTTTGCTCCGCATGAGACAAAGTTATCAAAAAGTACTTATTCAAATTTAGATAACCCTGATTAGAAACACACTTGACCGTTTTCTAGCTTGAACCAGAACAAACATTAAACGCCCGGAACAACTGTTAGAATTTCGATCGAACAAGTATTGGCATTCTGTCAGCATTTCCCCCGCGGTCAGTGATAGTTAGGAAAGGAAGAAAGAAAGGGTGATACACGAGAAGCTAGGTCAGGTATATATAGCGATTGCAGATGGTGCACCAGTTTCGTATACATAGGCCCTGGTTGGTAAGGTGATGAGATCGACACATTATATGCGATCTACGTTCATAGGTTCTACCTTGAAGCTCTTCTCCTTTCCTTACTCTAACAAGTAAGCAAATAGGAATTACCTTGTGAAGCAACGTAAATTTAGTGAGTTTTGGGAGGTTAGCCTTAACACATCCAAATCTTCCGAAGTCAATGCGGTAGCAGCCACTGTCCCGACCTTTTCTGTCACTCCTTCCTTTGAAAGGAGCTTCTCGCCGTTAAACTCAGCTCTTTTTCCGGCTTTACCGATTAGATCAGTTTAGACCTTACCTTGGGATTGGTTTTTTTCCTTTAAGGCTGACCCTTCTTATAGAAAACTGGCATCTAGAAAACTGGCATCCAAAGGTCCTCAACCAGGGAGAAATCGACAAATCTAGGATAAAGTCCACTTGAATCGACCAAAGGGGAAGGAAGTATGAAAATCCAATTCTTTGACGGAAACTAAAGGCTAACCTACAAGCTAGCCTCGTCGAATCGACTCACTCTCCTAACCTCAAAGGGAATCTGAGAAACAAGTAGATCAAGGATTCCCATGTTGCCTATGGTGTCTTGCGAATTCCTAGGAATGTTAGGAATGGGAGAACCAGTAATCCCAGTAATCCCAGGAATAGGAGGTAAGGAGATTAGTTGGTTAGGAGGGAATCCCAGCAATATTAGCAATGAGGTGATGAGATTAGGTTTGTTTTGGTTAGGGATTAGAGGAATGGGAGAGGTAAGCCAAGTAAGGTAAGGAGTTTTTGTTTGTAGAAAGTTCCATTTCAATAGGAAGTGTTTTACTCTTTTAATTGGTAGTTGGTTAAGGAATCCCTGGAATGTTAGCAATGGGAAGAGTTCACCTTGCTCCCTCTCCTTTTAGTCGAGTAAGAAATCCCTCTCGCAGAAAGCTCAAGTATGTAAACAACCTCTCCTTTTAGTCGAGTTACGTCAGTACCTCTCTAGACAAGTACTCGAGTCACAAAACTAAAGGTCGAGTCATGACTCCTCCCACCTGAGGGCGAAGTCATGACTCGACTGAAAGGAGAGGCGTTCCTCGGTATGCTTCACCCTTTGAATAGCAGGAATTCGTAAGTGGAAAGACCTCGCACTTCACACTATACATAGGCTGCTAGGAAGAAAGAACTTCGTACCTTTTAAGCTCCTCACAGAAAAACGGGACTAACCAAGGACGGCGAATGAGCAATACGTAGAGGTTTTGATTTTCCTATGGATTAGCGGTACGATTACGATGCTTGCTCCGAATGAAAGGGGGACCCTTTTCTTTACCCGGAGCAGTGAGCTTAATACCTAAGCCTGTAATTGACGGCTGGAGGGAGCTATCCTACTCTGTTAGGAGCTGGCTAGGAAGTGCCGTACGTGACATTTCTTTCCTAGGACTATTTAGGGTAGGGAATTTCTCTATTTGATTGAAGTGAAGGTCTGCAAGCGCGTACGGGAATTGAAGTGATTAGAACAGAAAGAACTGAGCTTGCCAGCCAGGAATGAAGAAGCAACGGACGCTATTCGTGGACAGAGCAACGGACAGATAGAGGTTTTGTTCCCTTCGGACCCTAACGTGATACGTCTTCGCCATGTGCTATTACTACTCTTGCTTGTAAAGTCCTCTAAATGAGTGTTGAGTCTACTAACAGCACGTCAACAATCTCTTTCTTCATATACTATACCGTCCGGTTTGATATCCGAAACAAGAGATATGACACAAGAGAGAGAAAGATAGATATTCCCCTGATAGGAAGAAGACAGAGTGCAGTTAGCAACTCAGAACACAGATTCGGATTAGTGCAAATAGAACTAGCTAAATTCAAGCGGTGAGTAATCCGAGTCCTTCTTGCTTGAAAGGAGTTGGCTTCTCTAGAAGCCTACTAATAATAGTATGAGGTTAAGTACCAGCTAGCATTCCGGAGATTGCCGGGGGTATTTGACCGCGGCGGGATAGAGTCTTCCTTCTACGATTCCGAACGGCTGCTAATGCCAAACCAAGAGAGCTACTAGCTAGGCAACAGGCGCTACCGGTGCTAGAAGCGCTTAATGGCAGGAAAGACTCAGGTTGTGGCATTTTTTTATTGAGATTAGATTAGTGATTAGTCACACCTACCGTAACCTATATTGGTAAGGTTAAGCAGCTGACTTAGCCCCCGTCTTCTTAAGGAGGTCTTTCTCACAGGACGGAGATAGGTTATACAATTATGACTTATTCAAGAGGTCCTCCCTTCCCTACTGGAGCGCTAACTCCTATTTTTTTGTAGAGAATCCTTGTGTAGTGTATTCTACTGGTATAGAATCTTTGTGCGCTGACTCCTACGAATATACCGAACTAGTCCATCCATTTTGATAAGATTCTTCTGCTACCGCTTCAAACACTCGAACACCTCTCTACTTACCGATCCACTCTTCTCCTTCACCGCCTTCCCTAGCATCTATGTTAGCCGCTTCTCTCAGGCACAGCAACTACGTACCACCAATATATTCTCATTTCGTTCCTGCTGGGCGTATTTCAGTGTCTCAAAAGAGAATTGCTTCTATCAAGATAGCCTTGTCAGAAGTCCTGCTCCAAGCAGCTAAGCTTCTCCTTGAAGAAGACAAGATGAGAATCCTTTCAATTGCTTATCAATTGCTTATTCTCTCCGTTGATTACTATTTTCTTGATCCGCTTCTGAATAGAAGAGATTTCACCTACTTTCATTCACTTCCTTATAGGAGGTCGGGAAAGTTAGCTTCCTACAAGAAAGGATTGCTTCTAGTTCCGTAACACTCATTGATTGGGAATGGAATGGGAATGCTGATTAGGGGGAATAAGAATACATTGACCGGAGGCGTTCCTCGAATCTTAAGCTTTCTGTTCTGCTAGTCTACTTACAGAAAGAACTTGATCCTATCCTTTATTTAAGGTTTCGCGTTTTTCGGAGGTTTACAAGTAGTGAATGAGATTGCATTGGATCGGACAGCTTTTAGGCGCTAGGAGGGCTTTCAAGCTTTGATGTAACCGTTTGTTGGTTGTTGGAATTGATGAGCCAAACAAGGCCGTTCTCAGCCTTCTCCTTCTATAGTATCCGTTTGAATACGAGACAAAGGAATCTATAGGCCTATCTCTCACTTTCTAATACTACTTATTGCTAGCTAAGGAGCTAGAGTATACTAGTCTAGAAAAGACTCCCACATATATAGCTGGCTGTCTGACTCTAATACCAATGCGAAGAAACTAATGAATTCATTGATGAGGGCGAAGAAACTTTCAGCTTTAGAGAATCCAGTTCCAGCGGAAGACTCAGTACGATAGCAAGTCAAATCAATCTCCTCCAACAGAAGGCTCTGACCTGACCACAGTCAATCAGTCTATTGTTTTGGTTCTCGAGAGTCTAACCGAGAAGAAATCGTCTCATCGCTTTGAGCCTGGTTTAGGTGTGGCGCACCCGCCCATCTAGTAGCCCAGCCCTTCCTCCAAGAGTAGTTATCGCAAGGAACAATGGGCATCCCTGCCAGGAAAACCAAGAGTAGAGTGACGCGAAGGACCTGACGCAACTCTACTACCGCCCTTCCTACCAAAAAGCTAACCCAACCGAAGGAAATGACATAAGGTCTGGTAAGGGCTATAAAGAATCAAAATCTTTCCTCCCTTTCGTTCTACTTAGGTGGAGCAATCCGAACTCTCGACAGAATAGAAAAGAGGTTTTGATTCCTGTGTAGACACCTCAACGAACTCATGTGGACACTCCTCAGCCCGAGGACCTCAAATACACATTAAGATGTTGACCCGTTTTTCTTTTCTTTGCTGATTCCTCTCAATGAAATTTGCCATGTTGCACTAAGTTACTTACGGATGTATGCATGCAGTCCGGGAACACTTTGGGGTGAACACCCATCCGAACGAGTAGAGTCAATAGTTCAGCATTTAGGCTGTAACATTTAGCAACAAAAAAAGTCTTTAACCCAACAAGTGCTCTCCGAACCAAGCTAGATAGTCTCCTATCACTAGGCTCACCAACCTACCTGGACTTTGATTCTTATTATTCCTACCGGATATCAAAACCATAAGGATTGTTTCCAGCCATGAGTTCCCATATGACATAAGCGCTATTGGGTGGGCCATTCCATCAAATCGTTGAGAAGGGGCCCCCAATCTCGTATTTGATGGTTGGCGTGGCGATAGACTTCGCTTCTACGACTGCCTCCCCAGCCGTTGCAAACACTGAGCGAGAACGGTAAAGGGCGCACAAACTATGTCGTTGCGCGGGGATTCACCAAGCTGGGGCAAACTAAGCCGTTCGTGGTTGGTGGGGCGGATTAGGAATGCGAAGGCCTTTACTTCGAAAGGAGACCCGCCCACTATTACCACGAAAAAAGCCCTGCCCCTTTTCCTTCGCTACTAGGAAAGTAAGCAACCTCTATTAGCGCCGGACCTTGAGTCGAATTGATCGTGTCATGTGCAACGTCCATCAATGATGGTTCATTAATGTCCATAGATTTAGACTCCTTCCCCCTTCCCTACTACGAAAAAGATCGAGAGGAGCCCGAACCAAACCAAGAACGAAAACGGAAGCCTTTCGATTCGCTCCCCATTCTCTCTTAACTAAAGCTCGCCCTCGAGCCCTGGGCAGGTCGGCCGGGTCTTTCCCTGTTGTTCTGTTCCTGCCACGAGAAAGACGCACGGAAGAGGTATGCCCAGCGCGCGGAGGATCTGTTAAGAGTTTCTCTTGTCTCGGTAGGGAACTGTACGATCTTTTCCCCTATTATATTGAATCAATAAAAAAAGAGGTCAGTGCTACGGCCCCTATTGCTTGTTTTGTTTGATCCAATATTGACCGGGGACGAGCCCCGACTTCCATAGGTCCTGGGTTTGACCTCCCGTAGTGGTCCTTGCTTTTTATAAAGCGGAGCGGGGCCAATTTCTCGTACTTGCTCCGTGTGCCCCCCTTTCGTCGAGTGCCCACTGGACTATTGGCCTACCAAGTACTTGCCTGCTGCTCCTGCCGCCCGCTTGACGGGCGGAGCACTCGTTATCCTTACGGTTCTGTTCTCTCTGCCGGGGCCCCTCCCATTGCTCTAGCCATAAGCTATGGCAGCTCCGGCTCGCAACCACGGGGGCCCGCCCCGCGGGGCCAGAGTGGGCTCAGCAGTCAGCCTTCATTCGAATGGAGCTAGGGGGTCTTTCGCTTTTGCCGGATCTAGAGAGATACTACGAGTCCTCCGTCCCAGATTCCATCGCCGCGGCCATCTGGTTCACCGGTACTACCAAAAAGTCTCATGCTTACATTACTGTTATTGATGGTTTGATTATTTTGGACTACGAAGACCTCGGTCGTGCTTCTGGTTTCCATTCCCATTAGAATATTGATGATAAATCTCCTCGTGCTCTGCCATAAGAACTTGGAGTCCGTATCATGGTGAAAGTAAGGTAACGCTGTGATTCTTGCTCAAAAAACAGACCGAACGCGTTCGAGTTATCGGCTCGTCCGACCCGGCAGCATTCATGAGTCGCTCGTTCAACTGCCCCTCGGAGACAGGGTCGAGAAGTACCATGCATGGTTGCCCTCTGTCCTTTATTTCTCTCGGTCCCACCCAGAAAGAGACGGCTTAGCAAAAAAAAAGTTAGCACCCCTGCGCGAGCCTTTATTAGTAAAGTCAAGCTTTGGCTCCCTAAAGACTCAAAAAATGAATCAAAAAAAGGGGGACTTATGCAACGGGCTATGCCACCCAAACCAACTGAGGGAAGTCGCATCCGTCCCATCGCAAGCACCTACAATGTCATGATCACATAGGTTTACCCTTTTTCTTTGGTAGTTCAACGGACGGTCGCCCCTCCAACAAGAAAAGGTATAAATATGGAAACTTCTCTGCCATTTGAATCGGAGAATTTATGGAGGAAATCGGGTTTTAAATTTCCAGAAACCACACGATTATATAGCCAAAGGGAATAGGCCGCACCTAAAATCATCCCAAGCGCTGCTAATGTGGCTACTAAGCTATTTCTTTGGAAAGCTCCTACTAAGATGAGAAATTCCCCGATAAAGCTGCTAGTACCAGGTGAACTCATATTGGCCAAAGTAAAAGAAAAGAAAATGGTAGAGAGATTCGGCATGGTGCTCACTAAACCTCCGTAATATCTAACAAGTCGAGTCTTATGTCGGTCATATAGAACACCAACACATAGAAAAAGGGCTGAAGGAACCAGTCCATGACTTAACATCGGTAGAATACTACCTCCAATTCCCTGTATGTTCGATAGAGCGAAAGATTTCTCCCGGAGTACGCCGATTACCCCCCGAACCGTACAAGATAGTTACCACCTATCATACGGCTTTCTAACATCACTTATTTTTCTGGTCGTTCCGCTCTGTCGATCGATGGTAGTATAAGAGATCTGTAACCCCCCCGAAATTATTTACATAAGGGTTCCTGCTTCCTACCCATAGTTAGCATGTATCTCCCCGGGTCATACTTGAGTATCACATCGTAGACCCCCGCCTAACTCTATCTTCCTTATCAGTGAACCGGAACTTAGTGCGTAGGTACTCTTCAATGCAGCGTGGACGAGACGACGTCACATACTACGATCACGTACAAAAGTCTTGCCCTTCAGCTCGGCAATATGGAACCTATCACTCCCGCCGTTCCTTTATGAGGTCTTATCGGGATATAGGTAGGCCCAAGCCTTTCCTTTCCCACCGACCGAGCGGTAGTTCCTCACGGCTGACAAATAGGAGTGACGGCCGTAAAAGAAGGGCACCGGCCCCATTCCCCCCTCCCCCCATCCTCTTTCTTTCCTTCTCGAGAAAGAGAAAGAAGAGAAGAAAGGATTGATTCTCTTCTTTCATGTGAGAACGGCCCTTTCTTGTATCGAAAGGTTTTTCGTGCTATACACCACGTTGAGAAAGTCCAACCTCCTATGGTACCGTACCTTTTTTTTTTTTACCTCGAAAGGTCTGCAAGCCTTATGATGCTACGGTCGGCTGTCCGCAGTGCAAGGGGTAAACTCGGACTCGGATGGGATAGGATTGTGCGTTCGGGCCCTTCGGGTGTCATATTTTGGCCGAGTTTACCGTACCCCCCCGCCCTTATGTTAATGTTAGGCGACCGTCATTTTTTGTTACGTTCCACCGCTGTTACGCCAGAAAGAAAAGGTTCCACACGAGCTCTCGTTCTGCGGCGTGGTGGCAGGACCAATAGGGGATTGGCTCCGGGATAGGGGTTCCTCCAGCAGGGGTCATGCAAATACATAGGCCCCTTCCCTTATCTTTTGGATAAATGGGGTGCTTTCCGATCTACGGTCCCTCGGAGCGAAGGGTTAGGCAGGTAGTATGGGCCCTCTGACTTCCAGCTATGTGCTGTGCGGCTCCCGCGAAGCGAATGAAGGGAAGCTCTTCGAGCTTACGGGTGAGCTTACGTTTACTCTCTGCCTCTTTGATTGATAGGCGGGCGGTCAAAGCCCCCTACTTAAGATTCCATTCATAAGGGTAATTTTTTGTTGTCGTGACGCTTTGGTTAGGCCGACTTATAAGGCAAGTTCTAGCTTCTATAGTGGCCCTTCCATTTCCACTTTGTTGTAGTTTGTATTTTGACTGAATGAATATATCAAACCAAACAAAGGCGAGCAGTATAAGCCCTTCTCTGGCCCTGGGAAAAGCAGCGAACTAAGGTTTTGAACCCTTGCAACTATGATAGAAAGCCGTTTGCTTGTTGCCAAACCCCTTCGCAATCAAAGTAGGCCGCGACTCTTGTATTTTAGTCGGGCGGGGGAAGCTACCGCTTATACGACAGCTCCGCTTCCTCGTCTTGCTTCTGGCAAAGCTTCTACTTTGCTTGCGCGAAAGTGCTTTTCGCTAGGTCAAAAAGCTTCCGGCAAAGCGAAAGAAAAGATCTGATCCAACAGAAATCCGCATATTGAGCGCAGCTGATATGCGGCTACAGCTAGGCGATCATATCATGCCATAAAAGACTTTGATATGTATAAAGAGATCCCCTATATATACAGATAGAATAGATGTTTATGGACAGACATTCCATTGATTCTGAGTTTTGGGGCTGAAAAAGCTCGTCGATCCAAACAAATGAATCATTCTTCTGGTATCTCTGCGCCCCCCGCCCCGAAACTGACCCACAGCACAGCGCCCATTCGCTTTGCGCGCGGGAAGGGGTTCCTCCAGCTTCGCTGAAGAAGCTAGGTTCCTCCGTGAAGTTCATGAGACCGCGGCGGAGTGGAGCAGCCGCGACACTCTTTTTCCTTAGCTGGATCTCGCTGGTGCCACCTAAACGGTAAGTAGGCGGCGGATGTGTGACGTTTGGAGTTGTCGTTCGTGCACCTGTCCCCAATGGAAGAATGAGTGATCCGTTCCCCTGCAGATCATGGCCTTACCACTCGGTCCCCGATGGCCAGCGGGGGATTCGGTATAGCAGCTCACGTTCGTTTGCGCCTTTCCGCAGGACTGGGCACATGTTAGCTGTAGGAAGTATGGTTCCGAAAGTGACTTCGGTTCGCCAGTTCAGGCTCAACTCCTCGCTTTACGTTAGCGGACCTATGGCTCGGGCCGGGGCTCCGCGCTCTTTCTTTCTGTGTGGGACGATGCCGGGGAGAGAAGGGAATGCGTCGAGGCGGCGAACAACAACAAGACAACTACATTTTGGCTTTTCCCTCCATGAGATGAGCCCAGTGCATTGGACCGATGGATAAGAGAACTGAGCTGGCCCAAAAAGCGCTGGGGCGCTCTACGTACGATGTAGACTCCATCAGATACATATCGATTTCTTTCTGATGGATCAAGAATAGATAGTTGTCTCATCAATAGATAGAAATAGGCTCAAAGACCTTATTATTGATTCCCTCTCTATTCTCTATCTATTTCTACTCTTTAGATCTATCAGAACAGATCAGGCTATCTATCAATCGATTTGAAAATAGCACGTTCATCTCGCTTTTCGTTCATTTTCGCCACGCCAACATAGCCGCCATAATAAGAAGAAGCAGGCGAAGCAGCTAGAAGCGAGCACTTCTAGCCCTTTGATTTTGATTTACGAATGAATTGGGAAAGCCAACAGAAAGATTCGATTCAGACTTCGTGGAGCCGGTGCTGCTGTTGCCGTCTAACGACCGTCCCCCCCACTCCCGTCCCGGGGCGCTAAGGGACTGAAGGGAACAGACGGCAGTGTTTTGCTGACGCCTCGAATCAAGCTTTTGTTGCGACATGCTATGTTTTCTCCCCCATTGCTAGTAGGTTGATGGGTCGCACGCCCGACACACATGTTTTGGCCTTGTGTGTCCATAACTCAAAATAGGTGACCTAACGGCCGCCGCCCGACTAAACATACCAATAGTCACCAGATTCATATGGGCTACTGAGGAGTAAGCAATGATCTTCTTTAGATCGATCTGTCTTGAAGTGGTCAAGGAAGTATATATTATAGCAATCGCGCTTAAAGTATAAATGAAAGGAGTAGAACAAAGTGTCGCTTCGGGAAACATGGGTATTGAAAATCTTAAAAACCCGTGGGTTCCAAATTTTAAAGGAATTCCTGCCAAGATGACGGATCCTGCCGTAGGTGCCTCTACATGAGCTTCGGGTAACCAAATATGAACTGGTACCATAGGCACTTTGACGGCGAAAGAGGCGAAAGAAGCAATCCATAGAAAGATTTGGCGCCGCTCACTAAATTCTGTGGTTAATGATATTTGTAAATCGGTGGTTCCTGTTTGGAAAAGAATCAACAGAATAGCTAATAGCATAAAAAGAGATCCAAGTAAAGTATAAAGGAAAAACTGATATGCTGCCTTGATCTTTCTTTGTCTCGAACCCCATACTCCTATAATAATGGTAGAGTAAGGGGTGGCCCCAAAGCGGAATTGACCGGGGGTGCTTGGTCGAAGCTCCAGTAGGTAGCCACTCCCTTCTCAGGGAACCGTACGTGAGACTTCCGCATCATACGGCTCCGTCCCGAGCTTCCGTCGTCGGCCCTTGTCATTAGACCACTATCTATGCATGTATTTTTAGCCTGGACTCTCTAATCTTTTACTTTTCGGGTGGTGGCGAACTATGCAGCTTTCGTTGCGGGAGATGCCCGCCCGTAGGGCCCGGCCCCTGCTTCTCGCCCGAAAGAACCGCTCACTAGCTAGCCGGACTAGTGGGGCGCCCTATCTGGAGACATACTGAAAACCATACCTTTCGAACCGAACGCAACGCCCGTCTTCAAAATCTAAAGATAAATGGGCTCGTTAAGAAGAAAGATGGAGTGCGGCCTGTAGAGCACATGTAACGCACAGTCGGGTTGCTCACGCAGCGGATCTCTCTTTCTTATAGTACGAGAGAAAGAGAGATGTGAAAGTAATAGCCTTACCTTATGTTATGGCCGCCCCCCCGACTTACGGCCTTTACGCTACTACTGTGATGTGAGCGGTTCTTTCGGGTTTGATCTTTCCCAATTATCCTCTTGTACGCAGCACTTATACGGAGGTGCATGCATAAAGGTTTGGAACTCTTTTTTATCTGAGAATCTGAAGGGCAGGACCCTATTCTCGAACCCTCTGCCGAGCTTAACCCTGCCCGAGGAACGCCTTTTGATTTGACGGGGGCCAAAGAAATGTCTCCACCAGCTGTCAACAGTCTTTCTTCGGAATTCTACTGAACGGGTCGATCCTCTGCTCCCCTTTGTTTTAGCAACTTATCCTAAGGTCTCCTCTCCTTTCAGTCGAGTGACAAAAGTACCTCGCCAAGAGCTATCCGGCGACGACAGAGGAACCAACCCGCTTGCTGTGGCGGGGCGGCTTTTTTTGTTTCACAATAAGACCTGGACGATTATCCCTAACCTCGGTAGCTTACGAGTTTACGTCCATCCCTGGTCGGGTACAGTTTCCTTTTGATTTCTCCCTTGTAGCCGTTACCTGAATTCGCGCAAGTGTGTCCACACCCCCCAAACAGACTTGACGAGGAATCCATTCTCGCGAACAAACACAACCCCTACACACACCTAGGAGCACCCCTTCCTGCATATCCATACAAGACCCGAGTAGGCGGGTCGAGGTCCTACGAGGTACCCACTACTCGGAGTACCCTCCCAAAAGGAAAAAGATGTGTTTGTCAGGTTCGGTTCTTCTTAGTTGGATTGGGCGGGTTCGACCAGAAATGCTATGCTTATACACAAGACTACCCCTCTTCCCGAAAGCTTCGCGGGGACTACTTTACGACGACGGACGACCGCCCGTAGGGGGTTTACTGCACAAGGCCCCTGCAGAGGAAAAGCTTTCTCCCAGCGAATATAAGATACTCCGCTCCGCACAACATAGGGATTGGCACGCTTTCGGGAAAAACATAGAATAGTAGAAGATCCAGCATGCGGAACACGGCGATCATTAGAAATTCACGAATTAAAAATGCTGTAATATACTCTTTCCCATAACTTCTCATACCAGACCAACCCACTGAAATGCAAATAGGGATCAGAAATGTGGTCAATATCACGAAGAATAAAGAGATACCGTCTATACCCAAATAAAAATTGATGTTTTCATAAGGAAGCCATCGAAGGCTTTCCACAAATTGAGATTTGGCCGTAGAAGAGTCGAATTGTATCCGAGGAACAGGAGAATACAAAAAAGTAATAAGAGAGGCACACAGACCAATTAATCGTATCGGTCGTATTCTTGAATTTGGAATGAAAAGAAGAGTAATGCTTCCTAGCACAGGACACAGAATAAGACCACTTAGATTAGAATAGCATTCACAGAAATGTTCTAACATAGAGTAGAATCGAACATTGAAGAGATTCGTTGACAACAGTCAAAAGATGGGCGCTAAATTCCAATACAATAGGGGTCTATCAGTTCAAGTCAGCTGAACACCGTGATTTATGAGTGGGTAGGTGGGTTAGGCGCGCCTCTCGCCCACTAAGAAGTAATGAGGCTAGTCTCCCCCTGGAAGTAGTGGTGCCCCCTTCCCGTGTATGCGCCTTTATTTATATTCTTTCTATTTTTGCATTCTTTATCCAATGGATAATCTTTCTAAATCAATCTCTCGGGCAAAACGCAATTCGTCGATTTCAATCCCAAGGTGCACCTTGCCTTTTTTCAGGTAGCTTTGTTACGCCTATTCAGCTATTGGTGCATTGGTCATAGCCGAAATTCGTCGAAGAAAATGAAGTTTTGTCTTTCTTTCAATCCAAATAAGAGAACAAAGAAACCATTAAAAAAGAAATCCAGGATGACAGCTTTCAAAGAGTAAGAGACAGGGAGGGGGAGGCTTTCGAAACCAAACGAGACTAGAAGGAACATGGGAATTAGCACCATTCCTATGAGTGTTTTTGTCTTGAAGAGCCAACAAAGGGAGGCGCTATTGCCCTCATCAATGAATTCATGAGTTTCTTCGCCCTCTTTCTCTATCTCGGTCTCGGTTTAGCATCATCATATATCGATCCGTATAAAATTTTGATTGGTTGTAGCGCGGGAGCAGCTACTCCATGCTGTGGCTGTGGGGGTGGGGGCAGCCTAAGCCTGATAGAGGCAGAAGCCGGGGCCACCGGAGCTATCTGCGTCGAGTGTGTCGATTGAAAGTTTTGGGGAGACAACTCAAATTGCCAGCGCAAAAATCGAAAGAGTCGTGCCGTTCAAAGTGGAATTCTTCTAAGATCCATCTATTGCTCGATTTTGCATGCTCTGCTCCCCCCCCCCAAGAGAGACTTGTTCTCAAAATGAAGGAAAAGGGAAATCGACGGTTGGTTGTTGACCAACGGAAAGGCATGGGAGTTGGAATGTAAAAAAATCAGAATAAATGGGATTTGATCATTCAGCGCGGTGCAGCCCATATAAGGTAAGGAGCTTTAGCTGTTCACGTTACAGCTACTTTGTTGGCTCTTACTATACTACGATATTTTCATTGATCGTAGCTAATTCTGATTCCATTGCGAAACGAAAACCGCTCCTTCTGTAACAACTGATTCTACACAAGAGCAAAAGAGCCTTTTTCTTCCTAAGGATCTATTCATTTTTCCATTAACAGTCGAACCAACCGGAGAGAGATTGCTTTTATCACAGACCAGAAAGCCAGGAGCGAAGCCTGCTTGACCAACGGGAGAAGTCAACTCGGTAAAGCTAGTTTACGGTTCCTTTTCTTGCTTGACGGTACGCTTTTAACCAAGCCTAATCCATATAAGAAAAGCAAACAACTATGAAAACAGGGCAAGAAGATGCAGACGGACGGTACGCAATGAGACTGAAGTACCTGGCAGGGGGCCTAAACAGACAGTAAGGGGGTGGGTCTAGGAGAAGAGAGAAGAACGAGGGTGAAACGCACTTTAGTGACTAGAGAAAGAAGTTCTCTAGGAGAAGCAGTCATTGAAAAAATAAGAAAAGAAAAGGAGCTGATCCGATGGATGAAGATAACGATCAACGGAAACTATCGGCTATGAAGCTAGATGGCATAGAAGAAGGTTATGCCAATATGGATGGCTTGCCTGGAAACTAGCCATGTATGTACTGGCTTCCGCACTACTACTTGGTCGGATCAATCTCACTCTCGAAATTGGGAAGAATCAACTCAAAATGTGAGGGAAGCACGAAGCATAACATTTGAATGAGGGGCCCTCATCAATGAATTCATGAGTTTCTTCGCCCTCCGAAGGACTCGTTTTCAGCTCCTTGGAGGAACCTAGCTTCTTCAGCGAAGCTGGAGGAGAACCCCTTATATATTATATTCAAAAAAAGTCAAAAAATCAAATGATTACACAGCCCACTTCGCTCCGCTGCTCTGCTCGCTCCGACGATTCTACATACCGGCCGAAAGAGACTGAGCCCGGGCGAAGCCAATCACATTGAGTTGTAGATTGACATAGTTAACCTTCAGTGCACTTATATATAATATATAGTCAGAGTTGAAGCTGAGCGTTCACCTTAGCGGCACCTCTGACCTCAGATGCATGTGTTAAGCATATAACTAGCGAGCGAACCATACTTCGGATATCGCCCGGAGCAAGGCCAGTCGCTGGATTAAGACTAACAGGACCATTCCTTATGGAAGACCCAGCAAGAGACGTCACTACCTACCTAGGCCTCAGGATGAACTCCGGTGTTGAGGCCCGAAGACTGGAAATTCAACCCTAATAACAAAGTTCCTCTCCAACCAGTCGAGTTACTACGTTCCTTGGTTCACTTCAGTAAATTCATTAACACCGTATTTGATTCCATCTTGTTTTTCTGTGCTAGTTACTATCTGTAGTAGTGGACTAACTGGGCTGGGCACAACTCATTTGAAAAGGAATGTCAAAGCATTGCGGATTCTTCCTTCGACGTCTTATTGCCCTTGATATTAAAAGAGGTGCAAGCCTTACTTACCTATACCTTTGATATCTTCAGCTCTCACGGATA
This sequence comes from Raphanus sativus, assembly GCF_000801105.2. NCBI lineage: Eukaryota > Viridiplantae > Streptophyta > Magnoliopsida > Brassicales > Brassicaceae > Raphanus > Raphanus sativus. The sequence continues at coordinate 244,311 of NC_018551.1, forward strand.
TTCGCCTGCTTTGTGCCTCTGGTGGCCCTTGACTGACCCGTCTCGTATCGTTTAGATAGTAAGTCCATGGGTTCTACAATCTTTTGTTAACCTTTAGGGCTCCACGGAGAAAGTTGTCGGATAGCAGCGATTCCTATTGCTATTCTATGGTCTTTTCTGTCTTTTTCCCTTTACCCGGTCCTATCTCGAGCAGGATCACTCTGCTCTTTGGTGCTCGGGATTCCCATTCAAGAACCAGTAACTCACCGTCTGATTCACGCGGATCAGAGCCATCGAGTCGATAATAACTGTTCTTCGGTGCAGCTCTGACCCTACAGCAAGATCACGCCGCCGTTAACTAGATAGTTCAGGGGACGAGCCTCTTAATTCGATCTTATTATTTGATTATTAAGCCCGCTTTTGCGTTGCCGAACTCTTCTTGTATTTGCCATCAGGTGAAGGAAGGAGGAACCCCTTTGCCATAGACCAATTACCTGAGATTGGCTAGCATGAGGCGTTCCTCGGAGGTTAACCCTAGTTGATTCTGCACTCCCTAAAGAGAACAATCCATTCCTTTAGCATAGCTAACGAATAAGGAAAACTGAACTACGGCGCTCACCGAATGTATCACTCATCCCGCTCCTAAGGTAAGGAGTCCTCTGTGTGTTATAATCTTTATTGGAATTCATTGATAGTTACTTTGCCAGGTTCTAGGGGGGGGCTACTCTTCTTTTTTTTCTCGATCGAGCCGCTCTCCCTCATTCCACTTTTTTTTCTCGATCGAGCCGCTCTCCCTCATTCCACTCGTCCAGCCCTCTTCACGAACTTGTACAATCGATGCCACAAAAATAGCCAACTCTATTATCAAAGAAATAAGGAAACGGGCGACGATTTGGCACCAGATATCCGGAGGTGTGGAAAGAGCAGCTGTGAGAAGCGGAAAAACCATCAAAAAACGACGATTGTTCGTGAAGGTTTCCAAAGAAAGACCCCTTGGTTCTGGCAAACGGATCACAATTACAGGTACCTGGGAGCATACCGATGGAATGAACGAAATACGAACAGTTAACATAATATGGTCATAGATCTTAGGTTGTAACTTGATCATGAGCGAATTTGTTGATGTTGCACCCACGAAGTATGGAAAGTGCCAAACATTGGGAACGACCCGGGGAGGAGTTAGGAACAGGAACAAGAAGAAGCGAGAACCACTTAAATGGAGGAATCGATTGTATTTCGTCCTTTGTTCTCCATAGCAACTGGGGATCAAAAAGCACCAAATTTGATAACTTATTAAAGGAAAGACGAAATAAGAGCATGCTATTGAAGACGTTGCAACAAATGTCGAAAAGGCCTCCGTTAATTGTGTACAAACAAAATACGAGTCAAAAGGCAGGGTAAGAAAGGGTGACGCTAATGGAGATATTAACTCTTCCGGGAACCAGTAACACGTAAACCATGTCAAACCAAGACCGATCAATATCCAAACGGAACGGATTCGAACTTCTCCTAGAATCGTTTCCGATGCGAAATGAAATTCATAGGATATATAAGTAATTCAAAGCTAAAAGTGAAGGATTTTATAGGGTTCATGTACCCATGTTCCTATACGTATATCGGCTAATGGTATGCAATTTCCTATTTGATAATTTATCTCAAGTATTTCGTATCTATAAGCAGGGGGCGTGGCCAAGAAGCCTACACTCCAGCGGACTGCCCCGTTCTTCACACAGTGAATAAGGGCTTAGGATGGTCATTCTGGGCGGATTGCAAGAAGGAGCTGGTCGAAGGTTTGGACCAATCGCAATTCATCACCATTTTGCCTGCTTCTAATTGATGACTGGCTATTATATAAGTGTTGACCTAAGCCCCTGTGCAGGGGCTCGGCTCCCGAACCGTACGTGAGCTGCCTCGTACGGCTCTTCCTAAGAACTTGAAGCCCCCTCTCCAGGAATCAAACTTTTTCAAAAAAGCCTTCGCCCTCCGGGGCTATTAGAGAAGCAGCTTCGTTTCTTGACTTCTTTGCTCAGTCAAGCTTCCTTGTTCCTTAGTGTAGTCTCGGTCCATAGTTTAAGACTCCGTTCCTTATAGTATAGTCTATATCCACAGCTGACGGTGACTCCGTACCGACGCCTTTCCCTTTGTAGACGGCTAAGTGACTTCGTCACTTTAAGGTACTTTTTTTCTTACTCTATCATAGGCCTTCGTCGGGCTGGCTTTCATCCCCAAGCCTATAGGCGAAGGCTTGGTTTCGATATCGCTCATGACTTGTTATAGAGTCCGTGTAGTGGTCGGCCTTCCCATCAGAAATGGGAAATGATAGAGTGGTCGGCCTTTTGCTTGCCTCCTTCCAGCTCAGAATGCCTAATGCCTATTATAAGTTCTAGAAGCTAACCGCCAGAAGCTCACCCTTCGGGTCTCGCTTCCAGCGCAGGAGGCCAAGCATTCTGCCAGACGTCCCGCCTTGGGAGCCCCGTTCGCCTTTGTTCAGTAGATCTTCAAAAAAAGAAAGATTTCAATGCAACCTTAACTACAACTACATTACGCAAGCTCCACCAATACCTACCTATCGAGTCAAAAAAAAGTACCAGTGACGGTGACTTTCTAGGTTTATGGATTCAGTCAGCGAAAGTCCTCAATATCAACAAGATGTCGTGACCGGTGTAGCTAAGTTTCAAAAGGTGAACAGCGCCCTTTATAGTCGTAAAATGCTTCTCTGAAAAGTAAGGAAGGAGGCAAGCAAATGAAGGGAGGCATTACGGGCCGACTACAAGAAGGAAAGCTTCGTAGACTCGACAAACCGCTTCTATAATGCCGACTACTAAGTAAAGACTTTCCCCTTCCCTTATTAAATAAAGTCAAGGAGCGAAGCCTGCTTGACCAACGGGAGAAGCCAACTCCGTTCCTCCAGCTTCGCTGAAGAAGCTAGGTTCCTCCGAAGCGAAGCTTAGCGAGCTGGCCGATCACTACATAAGCCGCTGGCAGAGAAAGCTCGAGGAGAAATATTCATTCGTTGCTAAGCCAAGGTCCCAGGTCTCCGAGTCAGCCCGCGCTTTTTCGAAGAATCCTGCACCCATGGGCATACGGCCTGGCAGGCCTTCCCTTTCCGCCGGAGCTTCATGGGTGTTGCCCCGTTCCCCAATCAGATATGATATTTGGATGTGAGCTATACTCCGCGAGGAGCCAAACGGGCGTATGGCCTTGCCATTGGACCTCTCTTCCCGTGTGACTAGAAATGTTCAGTGACAACCTCTCAATTGTCATTGCCTGGCCTCTCTTGCTACCGCGGTAGCACCTAGTGTGGTCAGCACCAATCGTGTTCGGGCAACGAAGCTTACACTCATTCACATTGGTTCATCCTGCTATGCCCCGGGCCTTTTGCTCTCCGTAAAAAAAGGTGGCCGGCCTTTCATCAAAGCCCAGGAATCCGCTGGACATCTCAGCGGCGGGATTTGATACCCGCATCTGATCGAAGTTTCATTTTATTAGTGCCCCCAGATAAAGGAGAGCTCTTTCTAGGTGGGTCGCTTCGCGCAAGACATTGCTTAGGACCAACGGGTCACACGACAGGTGCACGATCGACTTTGCACGCTCCATCCTTCGCCCTCAAACCCCGGAGAGCTTTGAGTTGCTTCGCCCTTTCACCTATCGGCTTGGCAGGCAAGCTACCTTGATCCGTCTTCGGCTTCGATTTGTTATGCCCAGCAGCTCCAACAAGCCCTAAAGTATCTTGCCGCCTAAAACTCTGCCAAGAAAGCCCTGCTTTACCTTTGATCCTATGTGCCCAGAGAATGCTATGCGTTCTCCACTTTCGGACCTCGCAAAGAGAGAACGTGCTTTTTCCTCTCACTTTCTGTCTCATTCGCGGAGCGAAGAAAGCGGTAGGAACCCCAGCTACCGCTATCCTTGGGAAACCAAAAGAGCTAGCGAAGGCAAGGGATGCAGTCTCTCTCTTGGCCTTTGGAGAGGAGAAGGCAGAGAAGAAGACGTCCTTCACTAAAGTTTTTGTGCTTCCTGCGTCCTTACTAGCAAAGGCGCTCTTATACGAAGACAAAGGAGGCATTCCGGTAGGAAGGCCGACCACTACATAAGCGGCCATCAGTCCAGGAGAGAAGCAAGCTACCTTTCTTTGATCCACCTTCCCGGGCAGGAAAGAGAACGAAAAGAGGCCGCTGATGGTGTTCGTGGTAGGTTCGAGGATCTTGCGCGGCGGAGCTAACTCCTCGATCGTGTTCATTTTTTTCTGGCAGCCCCCCTTGATCCATCGTACTGGAGCGATCTGAGAAGAACGATTAGGGTCATATTCTATACTCTCTACAATGCCCATAGAGGAAGTGCTTCGTTTCAGATCAATTCTTCGCAGCAATCGCTTCGAGCCACCCCCTCGGTGAAAAACCGTAATACGCCCTGAGGAATTCCTACCAGCAGACTTTCCTGTACTCAAAGTGAATTGTCTAAGTGCTCTTGCTCTCCCTGGTCTCATTGTCTATCTCGTAATCATTTGATTCCGTCTGACTCCTCCTACTCCTCCTTCTCCTCTTTCATCGTCGTTAGTCCTTTTGACATAAGATTCTCGGCCACCTCTGGTCCGGGTGCTCAACTTGACTTTTAGTAGATCGTGACTATGATTTTAGATCGCTGAGTTATTTAAGCAATTCTTTCTATATTCTATATATTATTATTTATATTATTTTTGAGTCTTTCTTTTGATAAAAATGGATTCCGAACAGAAGAAGACAAGACTTCTTCCTGTATTAGTAGTGAAGGAAGAATTAGTGGTTGGTTTGATTGTTGACCAATGAAAAGCATGGGAGAAAACCAAGAAAAAGGGGGCATAGAGATTTCTTCTCTTATGAGATTGATAGTTTGATCGCGGGGGCGGCCCGGCAGGCTAGCGATCAGAAAAGAAAATCGATTCTATATACGTTATGGTATGGAAAAAGATCTGACTTCCATTTCTTCAGTAGGGGAGAAAGAGTCTTTCTTGGTTGACTGCCGGGAAGCTTTACTTGGTCTCAAACTCAAAGGCTTGGCTAGAAGGCAGAACTCTTTCTTAAGTGGCCACAAGCAAGCCCAGAAGAATCGAATCATCGCCCAAAAGCAAGGGAATGAACTCACGATCTACGAATATCAACGGCCTTTCCCAACCCCGAGTCTATTTGGAGTCATAGTTCGATCCACAACCACAAGCCAAGCTGACTTAGAAGCACACAGCTGAATGCACACTTCCTTCCTGGCTTATTGAATACTGAAAAGCACAGGTACAGTGCCACCCCTCACACTGACCGTACTTCCGGCAAACATAACTAGTTCTTCGAGTAAGATTGGGTTGAAGCGGAAGGATATTCGCTTTATTAGCTAAGGCTGATTGAATTGCTAACTGAACTTAACTAGTCTAATTCCATTATTCTGACCCTGCAGGCTTTGATCTTTTTGATTCTCATCGAAATCGGAAGATTTGAAAGCGGAAAGAAGATTCTAGCCTTCCTTCCATATTCAAAGATCAAGGAAGACGAGCAAGAAAACGGATGCGCGTTAGCGCAACGGCTTTCGCTAACGTTGTTCAATCCGTTGCTTGTTCCCTTGACCTTTCATTCACTCTGATTAACGCTACCCGGTCCACTCAAAGCTTGAAGGCGTTCCTCGTCAGTTGCTTATTTCGTTGTTGGGGCTTCCCAAGAGAAGATGGAGTGGACGGGTATTTGATTCCAGGAGATGGCTTACTGCCTTGGGGGCGGAGGGAGAACGATGGGACCTCGAATAGAGCTACTTCTGGTCATTACCTCCTGGTACGAATGCATTGACTGGCCCGAGGAACGCCTTCCGAACCGGACTTGGATATTTGCTTGTTTGTTTCGGGCCAAGTGGATTAATTAAATGAGATGGAGCGGGACAAAGATGGATTGAAGGTCAGATAGATTTGAGTTTCAGTGGCATAGGACCTTCGATCAACCATGGGGCGGAGGAACCTAGCTTCTTCAGCGAAGCTGGAAGAACCCCTCTGTTGAATCTATCTCTCCGTTCGATGGGAATTCCTAGGCATGGTGGGATCAGTTGGTAGCTTCCAGTCTGATTCCTGGGATTGCATGGCGAAGCGGAGGAACCCCTTACTTCGTTCATTCTATTGAAGCGTAACGTAAAAAGCTCTTTCTCATGTTGCATTTCTTTGGTTTTGATTGAATTGGAAGAACTCTTCTTTTCTCATCCAGGATGAAGACTTCGATGTCAAATCCACCGTTCCAACGAGACAACTCTCCACCGCTAGTGAATAAGTTTATCGATCTCAGGTCAGGCTGAGCTGTAGCACTGATCGTTGAGTGATCACATAGCTGACGTCAACAGATCTTTTCCTTTTGTTTGGGAACCCTCTTTCGACTCCCCTAAAACGGTTTTGTTTCTACGACTACTTTCCTTACTGAACTGCTCACTGGAACTACTTGACCTTCACTTACTAAAGCGGGACAACAAAGCAGGAGGTCCGAAGGACTGTGTTCAAAGGTTGGATTGCCTTCTCCTTGGTACTCTATCTTTAGTAAGGAGGGATCTTCCAACTCGGCAATTCTCCGAGTCATTGGATGGAAAAGAATAGTTCCTTCTGTCTTTCCCAACTACTAAGCTTGTTAAAAGCCTTTATTAAGTTTAGTAAGGACTTCTTACGAACCGACTTCCCGGAACGCCGAACTGATTCTAATCCTGTCCGCTGGGGCTAGAAAAAGCAGCTTTCCCCTCCCGACTCGGATTTCAGTGAAATGTGAAATAAATATAAAGAATAAGAAATAATACCTATCTTTGAGGAGCTACCCTCTCTCCAGGGCTAAGGGTACTAACAACAGGCTTCCCATCACAAACCATCTGATCAGGGAATCGAACCCGATGCATATATGGTTAAGATGGATGTCGTTGATGCGAAGAGAGCTGATATGGCACTTTCACTCAGCTCCATACTATCAGTAGTATATACCATCCCTAGGAAAGTAGAACAGACTGATCTCTCAGGCACACTACCACCATCCCTACCTGAGGAGACCTTATCGTAGTCTTGCCGGGGCCCTTCCCTACCAGATAAGCAATCTATGCTCTTCCCTCGCTTCGCTACCTTCCCTTCCAGATAATCCAAGCAATATAAGTGCTGCTCTTCCCACAAAGGCTATAGTAGCGGAACTATCTGAAGGAAAAGGAGAAGAAAAAGAGTAAGAGATTTCAGTCCGAGTCTTATTCAAGGTCCTACACCAGGAGGTTTAGCTCAAGGAGGAGCTGAGCCAGCAGCTAATGACTCTGAATCAAGCTCATCAGAGAGTGAAAGTAGCTCTGAAGAAGAAGAGAACTCACTTCAGGAAAACACACAGAAAGTCAAGAGACTTAGAATTTGGAAGGATATGAGCTGGCAAGAGATAGAGTCAGAAGAAAAACCTCCAGCGAGGTATTTAGATGATAACTTCATATCCTAGGCTTCTGTTTCTTTCGGTCATCTTTTCCTACTCCTTCCTTGGCTGGCATTGAGTCTGTTGATCTTGAGAAGCCTGACTCCTATGAAGAAGCCAGACGAAGCAAGTCCTATCACCTTACCCGCCCTCGAAACGACTAAGCAACTGAAAAGCCTAAGGCACTACTGGACAATGCCTACTTTTAGGAGTAGTTCGGATGGATGCCACGGATGCTAGATCTCCTATTTATGTGTCATCTATGACCCCTCTGACCTTTCAGAGTCTGGAGTTGAGTTCCTTTGTTAGATGAGAACCCAGTCAGCAGTGTGCTCACATCGATTAAACGCAGCTCAGAAGCATCTGATAAGGGGTACACTGATTAGCCAATCCCGGTGCAGTTAGGTGGGCTCTCTGCTTTTCTCTCATCTCCTGGGTTGACTCCTAGCGAAGCAATCCAACGCAACCCTTGTGGAGCAGTCAAAGCAGAAAATGAAGAATAAAATAGTCTCGCATCTCCAGCGAAAAGTCATCAACTTTAGGCCATAAAAGCAGATAAAAATAAAAAAGTTGATCTCCCCTAGCGGCAAAAGTAGGCCCCTTTTAGCCCGTAGAAGCAGATCAAAGTTGAAAAAAGCTGCCCCAGGAAAGTAGTCGACCTCTTTTTATAAGGAGCACTTAAGAATTGAAAAAGGTAGTCCGCTATACCGGAAAAAGTAATAAAAAGGAGCATTCGAGGGAAGACTGTCTGCTTGCCTAGTCATCGGTTGAGGATACAGCACAGGCATCCGATTTAGAAGATTAGCAGCTCAACGAATGGTCCTCTCACTATTCTAGCACACACACTTTTTTGTGCTTTGGATGAATGATTCTTCCTGCAGAGAGAGAAGGGTCGGAGAGCTCCGTCAGGAAGGGCGGGTAATGCTAACTAATGCTAAAGAAAGAGCTTGCAAACAGCAGCATAAGAGTTCGAGTCTACGGAATCTCTTGACTTTGGTCTCTCTAGCGATACTATGGTCCTTACTTCTAGCAAGCGAGAAGCGGATCGTATCATTTGGACGACCCCAGACAGGAAGGAATCGGCAAGAGATCAAGCATAAGTCAAGAGGGCAGATGGAGCGAGATACCGCATAGCAACCGAAGTAGCCCCTCGAGGGCAAATAAGTTACTTTCTCTCAATAGCAGGACGAGATCTCTCTCTTGTTTGGGTGCCCGGGGCTCCTATCCCATTCCCCCTTACTCTGCTCAATCAGCTAAACGAGTTGAACAAGCGCATCCAGAGGTAACTCAAAAGCAGTATCCGAACCTATGAAGTTGCATCGAAGAAGACTCTCTCTTATCCTTACTGCCCTATTTGAGTTGTCAGGGATCTTCCTTCAACGTTGGTTAGGAACCCGACTTCTTCAATTACCACTCAGAGAAGGATATCGAAGCAAGTCCTACAGCCCACTCCGCTAATCATCTGCCGCCCTCTGACTATCTTCCGCTTGTTTGCCGGTTGACTGATTGATCCTTGGATCAGGAAACTCATATTGGCGTCTGAATACCACTGTCCTCGGAAGGTAGAAGTCCCAGGTACCTATCCGCTTCTTCTTTTCTGACCTCGATACATCCGTCGTGTAAAACCATCAAAAGGTTAAGGAAGATCTACCGACCCGTGTCCGTACGAGGGTTCGGCCCTTGAAAGTCCTTCTATCTTTCTTACAACAACAGAAGTGATAGCAGGCGCTTTATACCCACCTAGATCAACAAACTCTTTTACAGCAAGCCCTCGTCCTTACTCATCTGCTTGACTCGACTTTCTTCTAGTATGGGAAGGAAGGCCGCTACTCACTTCCATTTCTCCGTCATAGCTATAAGGATGTTTCCTGGCCATACCCTTACCAATACCCTTTCCTGGTCGAGATAGCCCGGGTGAGGAACACTTGAATTACCTTTCGGTGAGTGGCTTTTTCCTTCCTTTACAGGGATTGACCTTTCTTACGAATCAGACACTTCACTTTCTTACCCTGAGGAATCAAAGACTTCTCTTTCTACGTTAGCACACCTATCAGCCTTCCGCTCCTCCACCATCTTCATCGGAGTCTCCTCGGGGGTATAGAGGTCGTGCTGTTCCTTGAGCTAGGCAGTTGGGGCTGCCATTCCAGCAAAGTACTCATCTCAGTTGGGACTGCCATCCTAGTGTATAGCCTGACTTCTACCCTACACCTTGAAGCTACACCTGTAGCCTCCCTTCCATTGGACACATTAGCGGATTCGGTTAATCTAAGGAAGAGATAAGTGAGGGGCGGACCGTAAGTAGGTGGATGTTCTGGTCTTCCATCAGATAAGCCCGATACGGATCGATCAGCCAAGGCAATAGAAGAAGGAGGCTTTGTCTCGACGAGGAAAGCATAAGGAGATCGATCATAGACACCACCTGATTCATACAATACAGAAGAGAGCCTTTAGTCAACTAAATGAATACCCGACTTTCACCTCTCACCTAACGATGAGAACTCTTCGGAAGAAAGGGAATGTGCTCTGTATCCTCAAGGCTAGGGTAGGTAGATCTCGCCTTCTCTCACTTCGTCGATCGAGTTCAGAGGAAGGAAGATAGGAAGATGAATTGGTAGGATGATGCTGAAACAAAGGTCGCTGGTCGTCCGCACACAGGTCTGTCAAGCCTAGCTGGTATCCAAACACAATTAATAACCGTGCTGTACTCTCTCTTTCTAGTATTGGTATTCCCGGTGGTCAGCCGACAACGAACCGGACTACCGGTCCCATACTCATTCTCTAGAGAGAAGCAAGGCAAAGCAGCGTAAAAGAAGTGCTTACATAAAGATGAAAGATCCTCCGGTCAGAAGACAGACGGGGAAAGCCGGCATAAAGAACGAAAGAAAAGTGCATCAGACTGAAGTGACCCAGGAGAAAGATCGGTACTGCAGGGCGAAAGAGGCAGAGCAGAGAGGAGCCTTGGCGAGTTGTCGATTCCTTCGTTACAGGGCAAAAGCAAGGGAGAGAAGGGTTCAGAACCTGTAACGGGTAGCCGAGGGACCGTCAGCTTTCTTTGCTTTGCTAATTGATGCTTTGCTAAAAAGGAGTGAGAAAGAGAACGACGGAAAGGAGTGTGCTGAGTCAGCAATGAAGTTTTGGGCAGATCTCGAAGATCCTTCTCCTCTATCGGCTACTTAGTTCCTTCGCCTAATCACCACAGAAAGCTTTGACAAGAACAAGGAACACGAAAGGAGGAGAGTGCCCTTTCGCTCCTTAAGGTAGAAGAAGAATCCTCGAAATAATGGACAGACTACAAGAAGTCACACCCAAAGGCGGATGGGATCTTTCTGTCGAGGCCCAATTCCTATCTTAAGCGTTACGGGAACCCCTATGTTATGCAAGAAAACAGTATTGAAAAAAAAGACAGGCTGGGCTTGGTCTCGATAGAGCGAGCGAGGTTTATGGTTCTGCAATCAGCTGAAACTAGAGTTGCGCTCTAAAACGAAGGAATGGAGAGGGCAAGCGGAGTCGTACGTTAGATTGAAAATTGTACCTGACACCCGGCTTATGGGCCCTCGGATCTTTCGAAACGCAGTGCGCTGCATTGACGAGGTTACTCTTTTAGTCTCGTTACGCTTAATAATCAAAATCAGCGGAAGCCAACTCTTGAAAATCTCAGGTTTACACTGCTAGATCAAATTCATACTGAAATGCATTACCCTACCTATCTAAAAAAAGAGGGCCCTGGGGAGCATGCCACCCTCAACCCACAAACTCCCATTCTCCTCAGTCTCCCAGTATTGGAGACCTACTTACTACATCTCGACCGGGGGCCTCTCCAGTCTTTGCTTAAGAACTTTTCTATCTATAGAAGGATTCAATCCAGCCGCAGGTTCCCCTACGGCTACCTTGTTACGACTTCACCCCAGTCGAAGATCCCACCGTGATATGTCAGTCAATATAATGTCGGGCATTTACCTGATGGTTACCCAAACCCCGTAGCTCTTCAATGAAAGAGTTCCACCTTTCGCAGCGAGCTGTTCCGAAGTTGCGCCTGAGCACGGTGAAATGCCTCTTACGGTCATCAATATCGTGCTCCCAGTCGTCATGGAGAGCCAACTGGAGAGCACGCTTGACATCCTCTGCATCCTCGAGAGTTATGCCAAATTGATGCAAGAGGATGTGGGCTTTGCGTATCATGGCGGCCTCCTCATTCTCGCAGGCCATCATAATCCTTTCGATCTCCGCAGAGATGCGGGCGTGCTCTTGCGCCCTAGCCTCCCTTTCCCCAGCTGGTTGATCTAGGGGATTCTGCTGTTGAGCTGCTGGGGCAGCGGTGGGTTGGGGGGCGGGAAAGGCATTGGATGGCCCAGCCTGTTCCCTCTGAATCGGTTGATTGACCGACGAGCTACGCCCGGAACTGGCCGAATCTTCCAGCATGTCCGAAGTATACGTAAACCACTGAGAAGAGGCCTCAGTTTGGTGATTCACTACCTCCCCAGACGAACCGGAAAAAACATACCATATAATGGGCTCCAACAGGGGCAAAGCCTGACCACCCAGTAGGTGGATGACTTCGATCCGTAGCAAAGATATTACTACGGCGATGAAAAAGACCAAGAAGATCTTGAGAATCCCCCTCAGTGGTCCTTTCAAACGAAAGGAAGAAATGTGAAATACAAATAGGAAGCCCACCAGTGCGAAGAATGAAACGCACGTAGTGGTCAGAATAGCGCTTCCTTCTGATCCTACAAAACGCTGTGCTAATTCCATACGAATTAATACTGAGAAGCATGTGCCCATCACTCCAGCAATGGCACCGAAAATGAAATAGAGAGTCCCTATATCCTTGTGGTTTGTGGAGAACAGCCATCGAACCAGATTTTTCATAAATTTGAGATTTTTTCGTTTTTTTCCTTATCAGAGAGGGGCCCCCTAGGGGGTGTTTAGTAACTCGAGCATTTCTTGTTTACTCGAACAGCAAAGGAGAGGTGCTTTAGCAACTCGACTGCAAGGAGAGGTGCTTTAGCAACTCGACTGAAAAGGCGTTCCTCGGAGTGACTCGAGCACTTGTTGCGAGAGGTGCTTTAGCAACTCGACTGAAAGGAGAGGCCAAGGACGGGGTCGAACCGTCATTCCAGGATTTGCAGTCCGATACATTGCCATTATGTTACCTAGCCAAACCCGCCACCTCATGTGCCAAAGTCAAACGGTTGTTCTTTCTTCCCTCTTTTTGATATATATATGCTGTGGCGGGCGGAGCGGCATAGCGAAAAAAAAGACATCAAGGTGACAGGATTCGAACCTATGGCCCTCTGTACCCAAAACAGATGCGCTGACCAGACTGCGCTACACCTCGTCTCACTCCCCGAAGCATATAGATCCACCCGATCAATGAACACTAACTGAAAGCGGCCGAGAATGAGTAGATATCCCCTACGGGAATCGAACCCGTGTCTTCGACATGAAAAGACGATGTCCGAACCACTAGACGAAAGGGACAAAAAAAAAAAGCCATTCTTCATATACCTCAGCTCCGAGAATAGAAGTGAATCTTTTCTTTCTATACGAAATTCAAGATTCTGTTTGTGTTCCGTGAACTCAATAACCACTTATTTGAAATGCTATAGCGGGTGCAGTTGAATTGGGACCTAAGATGGGGCATGGAAGCTCTTCTAAAAGATTATCGAGACGCACGCATAGAATAGGTAGAAAGAATCAAATAAGGCTTTTCAGGTTGCAGAATGGCCTCTCTGGTCGATCCGTTGAATAAACAAAAGCTACTACTCAATGGCTGGTTAAGATCTTATTGGTAGAATTCTTCGGATTTCTTTGGTCCTAGCACTCGAAACGAGACAAGTACGTGTGTACATAGGACGCGAGATGAATCACAAGGAGCGAAGCCTGCTTGACCAACGGGAGAAGCCAACTCCTGTTCCTCCTTACAGGCTGTTTTCCACCATATAATAAATGAGAGCTAGCCGATTCGGATTCTGCTTGAGCTACCTTCTCTTTTAAGTTAAGGTCGGAGAGCAGCAATGAGTGCATACCCCTACCTACGCCCTAAACTGAGCAAGATAGCTTCCATTGAGAGAGATCGAGATGTGAGATATGAGATCAGTTACCGCATTAGACAGGTACTACACTTCTGAAAATAAAGGGGGAAGGGACCTGATCCTGAGAAAACGACTTATTCCTTGCGACCCCTATCCCTCCCTATCTTTGGAAACAAGTCACTTTTACTACCCAATTGCAAATCAATCATTTTTGGAAAGGAAAGGGAGATGGAAAGGAAAAAGGCATAATCAATATTCAAAGAATCGGGAAAAGGTAACAAAGTCATCAGTGCCACAGCTTGGGGATTTGCAAACAAACCGATTCTACTCGAAGATTTGAAGTCTCACTACCCTCACTTGTTTTGTCATTCACTATCTTTCGATTCCTTCCCCGAGTGGGGCGAAGTCACTCGACTGCAAGGAGAGGGGTTTTTATACCAAGTGCCCTAAGAAGTGAGTAGAGAATGGTTACCTGCTAGGGAGGCTAGGATTGTAGATTGGGAAACTTCACTGAATTCCTCGGCTAACCCTTGAAATCCCACCTCTTCCTTTAGTTTATGCTAATCGATTGAGTAGTCATAGGAGTCGCACCCCCTATGGAGGCTTCTTGCTACTGCCCTACCATAAGAGAAATAAGCCTGTCACAGGAGGAACCTAGCTTCTTCAGCGAAGCTGGAGGAA
>NC_024469.1:2500-7500 GCF_000801105.2 Raphanus sativus
CAAACTTGAGAGATAACCCAGAAATTCTAAATTATCTTTAGATAATTGATTTATATTAACCTTTTGCGATTGAAACCATACGGAAAAATAACATTGCCATAAATTAACAAAATAAAATTTCCATTTATTCATCAGAAGTGGCGTATCCTTTGTTGCCAGAATGTATTTTCCATGATATCTAACATAATGTAGGAAAGGATCCTTGAACAACCCTAAAAGCGCCGGAAATTTATTAACAAAGACTTTTAAAAAATGTTGTATTTTTCCATAGAATAAAATTCGCTCAAAAAAGACGTCATAAGATGTCGATCGTAAATGAGAAGACTGCTTGCGTAGAAAAAAAAAGATGGATTCGTATTCATATACATGAGAATTATATAAGAACAATAAAAATCTTGGATTCAAAATTGATTTTTTTTTACTATCAAAATTCTTCCAATTGCAATACTCGTATAGACAGAACCGAAAAAAATGCAAAGAAGAGGCATCTTTTACCCGGTAACGTAGGGTTTGAACCAAGATTTCTAGATGGATGGGGTAAGGTATTCGTACATCTAATACATAATTAAAATGTGAGAATTTGTCTTCTAAAAAGGGAAATATTGAATGAATTGATTGTAAATTGTAAGATTTTTTTACATTTTTTCCTTCGATAGAGGATCCCAACCTTAGGGAAAATGGAATTTCTACAATCACTGCAAATAAAACAGATATCATTTGATAATAGAAATTATTGGTATGCCCCAGATTTTTGTTCAAATCCTTAGTGGGAATAATCAAACGATTCTGTTCGTACATTCGTAAAATTAAGCGTTTCACAATTAGTGAACTATATTTTTTGTCATAATCCGCATTTTCCAAGAAAATAAGGCGATTTCTATTTAATCTATTTAAACCGTGATCATAAGCAAATACATAAATATACTCCCGAAAAAAAAGTGGATATAGAAAACTCTGTTGCCGAGCCCCATCGAACTCTAAATATCCTTGAAATTTCTCCATTTGGATTGAAATTCGATTTGAACTAAAAGTAAAGTCTTTATTTTCTTGAGTTCTGAAATGACACATAGTGCGATACAGTCAAAATAAGGTATTAGATTACGAAAGCAATAAATACCTCATAAACAGGTAGACTGCTAACCGGATTCTCTATCTTTAATAGGTTTCTGTTCGTTATATTATAGAATAACAAAACAAGATGATTAGAAATCCTTTATTTTTTGAACCTAATCGCTCTTTTGATTTTGGAAATATATATATATATTTTTTTTATCAATATACTGCTTCTTTTACACATCCATCTCCAACCTAACCCAAACGAACTAGGGAAAAAATAATTAGGACTCACGAAAAAATTGATAATAACACGCAAGAAAAAAATTCCTTCCTATACCCGTATTAGGTACTAATCTATTTTTAACATTTAATTAGATCGGGTAATTTTTCAAATTACGAATGGAAGCTCGTTTCTTTTTTTTCTTAGAATAAGGAAAACTGGTTTTTTATCCATCCATTTATATTTATTCACTCGACCCAAATTGGAATTCTTCTTTTTTTTTTTTTCGACAAGGTTGTACCGATCAGAAAAGCAAAAAAAAAATGGTATCTGAATTCTCCCTTGATACGACATGCTATTTTTTCCGTTCATTCCTTTCAGGATCAGTCGTGGTCTTACAAACTCTACCGCAGATCTGGACGAATCCTTTTCTTCATACAAATGTGTAAAAGATGCTAGTCGCACTTAAAAGCCGAGTACTCTACCGTTGAGTTAGCAACCCCCCCCCAAAAAAAAAAGAAAGTACAGCAAATATGTAGATACAACCAGAATAAAGAAAAATCCAGTCATGTGTGCGTCAGGGATAAATAGATCTATTTCTCTATGAGAGAATTATATTTGGTCCATACACTGTTGTCAATATGATTGTAAATTTTTAAAAAATAAAAAAGTTTAACCCCGTGGTTTGTTAGTTCATACAATGAATGAAAACTAAGCCGAATAGGATAATCTCAAATCTTTCTATATATATATACTTTTTTAGACCTTTTTTATGACCTTTCATTATTCATATAATAATATATTTATTTAGTTATTCATATAAAATAATAATATATATATATATTTAGTAAAGTAATATATTAATATATTATTTATTATACAGTATTATTTTCTATACAAAAAAATTTTGTATTTATACAAAATTTAGAATTTATATAGATCCAAAATTATTTTAATAAATTTGTTTATTATTATAAAACATGGTAGTTTTTAGCAGGATATTTGTTAGTTTTCATACCTTCTAGGAAGAATACTAATAATAAATGGAAATTCTAATAAATCAAAATAAATATGATGGAAACGAAAGAAAGAGGAGGAAAGAAAAGAGTAGATCAAATTTGATACCAAGCTATATATGAGTCTTTAACATCCTCTTTTTTATAGTTCATTAATTCAATTTCGTTTTATTAATACTTAATTCCGTAAAAATCCCTGCCTTCTTTGAAATATCATGAACTGTTCTTGTTGGTTGAGCGCCCTTTTTAAGGAAATCGAGAATAGCAGGAAGATTTAAATAAGTTTGATTAGTTATCGGATCATAAAACCCCACCTTCCGAAGATCTCTTCCTTCTCTTCGGGATCGAACATCAATTGCAACGATTCGATAAACGGCTCATTGGGATAGATGTATATGAATAATACCCCCCCCGAGAAACGTATAAGAGGCTTTGGCCTCGTACGGCTCGAGAAAAAAATGCAATGAGTAGAAGTTAACTCTCTTTATAAAATTCAAACATTAAATCAATTAGCCAGTATTGAAACCCTAACTATTTTTTTCATAAAAAGCGTTCGTAACATTCGTACTCTCGTAACTCAAGTTAAATAACTCTCAAATATCTCAACAGAGAATCCTTAAGTACTCTTTTTATTGAGTAGTCTCTAACCCTTTTTTTGTTTGTCTCATTTTTTAGAATTAATTTTGATTCTTCATTCTGATCTAGTTGTTCAAACAATTGAAAAAGGGATTTCCTTGTTTCAGGATTCTTTATCCTTACTTTGAATCTTTGGGTTTAGACATTACTTCGGTGATCTTGATCGTTTTATTAAAAAAGGGCAGCAACAAGCCCCTTATTTTGTTTATGATTTATTTTCTTTCTATCAAATAATCATACAAACGCTTGATTCACGCATGATAGACTTTTGATTCAAAGAATTTTACAATTTTACGAAAATTTCCTTTTCCATTGTAAAATTACTTGAAGGGCTTTTTTTTTCAATATCAAAATAAAAAGACTTACGAAGTTGTTCCAACTTATTGATTCGCACTAACCCTAGATCCTTACTCCTGCGAAAGGAATCAAAACTTTCTATTCTCCTCGAGCTCCATCCTGTACTCTTTTTTATATTCAAAAAGGTGTAGGACTTTAGTAAAATAGAACACAAAATGTCGAGCCAAGAGCACCTATATTCCTAATATAAAAGGTGGCGGATCAAAACATCCACAGCAGATCATGTCCTTCAATTCAAGTCGCACGTTGCTTTCTACCACATCGTTTTAAACGAAGTTTTACCATAACATTCCTTTAGTTTGTGTAATTGATTCAATTATGGAATCATGAATAGTCATAGTTCAGTCAGTATATCGTAATCTATACTTTTTCTTTCTCTATGAATGGAATAGTGAATCTACGCGTAAAAGGTTCAGTCAGAATTCAAATGAATCCCATATTAAATTGTATACCCATATTAAATTGTATATATGAAAAATCTAAATTTGACTAGAAATCTATATTTATATATATATAAATATATTATTTTTATTAAAACTCGTAGAATCTATGGTTCTACCTTACTTACCTACATCACACACAACTAAAAAAAGCAAATAGATTTTTTGTAATTTCGGTTGAAATAATTAAAAAGAAGTTTATTCTTCTTTTCATTTCAATATTTTTTAAGAATAAAATATTGGATTTTTAAACAGAAAGAAAACGATGGTGTACAAAGGCAATAGAAGATTGATTTCGTAATGACTGGACTCTGGGACGGAAGGATTCGAACCTCCGAATAGCGGGACCAAAACCCGTTGCCTTACCGCTTGGCTACGCCCCATTTTTATTTTTATTCAAGACTACTAAAAGAGTAATATTGCTGTTGGTTGTTCGTCAATTCAATTTCAGCCCAAATGAAATATAGATTACATTGGTGCTATAGTTTTGACACGTGTAGATAGCAAATCAAACTGACTTTATTGATCATTACATAGAATTCAATTAAGATATTGTATGAAAATATTATTTCTTTAATTCTCATAAGAGAATGAAAGGATTTTTGATTGAGTAAGTTCAACAAAGTCTTTTTAGACTATCTTTATTTATTTATTTTTTCCTTATATAAAAAATATATTAATAACTCAATCAAAATTAAATTATCCACAAGAACACCAATTTTTGTTATGCTTAATATATTTAATTTGATCTGTATTTGTTTTAATTCGGCCCTTTTTTCAAGCACTTTTTTAGTCGCCAAATTGCCGGAGGCCTACGCCTTTTTGAATCCAATCATAGATGTTATGCCCGTAATACCTCTTTTCTTTCTTCTCTTAGCCTTTGTTTGGCAAGCAGCTGTAAGTTTTCGATGAAATTATTAATACTGTCTTAGACAAATTCACGATTTTGATTCTTGCAACAATTCAAAAGATTCAAAAATCTTGACGTAGGAAAGAACTCTCAATTCAAACATTGAATTTTTTTGGTAGCCATACTAAATCTGGATCATTTGATTTCCTCAGTTTTATCCTCTTTTCTCTAAATGAAAGAACTTAATTAGATTCGAGTTCACTCACAAAAAAAATATCTAGATATTTAGTATAAAAATAGAGAATCTATTCTCTTTTTTTTTTCAAAAAAAAAAGTAAGATCTTGGAGATTGTGTAATGCTTACTCTCAAACTTTTTGTATACACTGTAGTTATATTCTTTGTTTCTCTCTTCATATTTGGATTC
>NC_024469.1:12500-30000 GCF_000801105.2 Raphanus sativus
TTTTTTTTTTATTCTTTATTTTTTTCAATAAAAAGAAAATTTCGTTTAATAATTTATAATTTAATTTACCTATTTGGATATTTATAAACAGAATCAAAAACCTATTCTATTTACAAATTTATTTTCCAAAAATTTTGAATTTTCAATAATAATAATGAGACTTAATTAGAATTAAGCTAGAATTTGAGACCAAGTTTTATATAAATTTTAAAAAACTTAAACCTCCTTTTTGCGCAACACTCCTTAAAAAAAAGTTTCCATTAAACTAAAAAGAATAAGGGGAAGGAAGAAAGCGAATCGATGTGTTAATTCCCCATCCTCAAATTAGTCCTTCCCAAGGGTTGTTGTCTCAATGAATAATTGTAGGAGTTAAATCTTGATAGAATAAAAAAAAACTACGAAAAAAAAATTCATAATTTTCTTATTTCTAGGATTAAACAAAAGGATTCGCAAATAAAAGCGCTAATGCTACAACCAGGCCATAAATTGTTAAAGCTTCCATAAAAGCCAAACTAAGCAATAAAGTACCTCGTATTTTTCCTTCTGCCTCGGGTTGTCTCGCGATACCTTCGACAGCTTGACCCGCAGCTGTACCTTGACCAACCCCAGGTCCAATAGAAGCAAGCCCAACAGCCAACCCAGCAGCAATAACCGAAGCAGCAGAAACCAGTGGATTCATGATAAGTTCCTCACACCAAAATAAAGAAATAGTTAATGATACAATCATCCAATGACTTAGGACTTAATTATAATTAAGTCATCGCTAAGATTCATCCAGCCAAAATAACCAAAAACTTGATAAGAATTACTTTGATATTAGTTCCTATCCACGGGATTTTGAAAAATGCATAATATATATATATATACGACTTTTTTATGTCGTTTCTTTTTTGTGAACCATTCTTTTCTTTTAATTCTTCGTTCTTTTTTTGATCGTTTTTTTCAGCCAATTCACAGATAAAAAGTAAGAACTTATAATTGAATCGTTATCTAAATAGAAATTCACAAAAGTAGTGGGGCAGATTATATGGATCTTTAACTTATATACCTAGTCAATATCAAATATGACATATACAAGTGTTTCTTACATAACGTAAACCAACTATTCGATAATTGGGCTAACCTAAATTTGAAAAAAAAAATAGTTAATGATGACCCTCCATAGATTCACCTATATAAGCCGCAGCTAAAGTGGCAAAAATGAGAGCTTGAATCCCGCTTGTAAATAATCCAAGGAACATAACAGGTATAGGAACCACTAAAGGTACTAAAGAAACAAGAACAACAACTACTAATTCATCGGCTAATATATTTCCGAAAAGTCGAAAACTAAGTGATAGGGGTTTTGTAAAATCTTCTAAGATGTTAATGGGTAAAAGAATTGGAGTTGGTTGAATGTATTTACTGAAATACCCTAATCCTTTTTTGCTAAGACCCGCATAAAAATATGCTACTGATGTGAGTAAAGCTAAAGCAACCGTCGTATTTATATCATTCGTTGGTGCTGCTAACTCCCCTTGAGGTAACTGGATAATTTTCCACGGTAAAAGGGCTCCTGACCAGTTAGAAACAAAAATAAATAAAAACAGGGTTCCAATAAAGGGAACCCAAGGACCGTATTCTTCTCCAATCTGGGTTTGACTCACATCTCGAATGAATTCAAGGACAAATTCAAAGAAGTTTTGGCCGCCAGTTGGAATGGTTTGTGGATTGCGAACCGCTAGAGCTGCGGAACCTAATAAGATAGCAATTACAACCCAAGAAGTAATAAGGACTTGCGCATGGACTTGGAACCCCCCTATTTGCCAATAGAAATGTTGGCCTACTTCTACACCAGATATCTCATATAACCCTTCTTTTATTAGTGTATTGATGGAACATGATAAAACATTCATATTGCCCTCTGACAGAAATAAGAACTTTAAATTATTTTGATTCAAGACCCCCCCCTTTTTTTTTACTTATTTACTTGAATTTTCTATTTTAGTTTTGGATACCAACTAAACTAATCACACAATATCCCCAGTTTTTTATCTCTTTTTCTTTTGTATGATTCAGGAATAGTAACCGATTTTATAAATCGAAATACAGGGAGCCCCTCCCTCAAAAAAAATTGATTTATTTATCTTATTATTAATCAAGAATTTTGTATATAGCTAGAACGACCCTCACAAATTGCGAATACTAATTTGTTAAGAATGAATCGAATTGAAGCTATAGCGTCATCATTTGCTGGAATAGAAATATCCGCGAGATCGGGATTACAATTTGTATCGATTAAAGAAATGGTTGGAATTCCCAAAGTTATACATTCTCGAAGAGCCGTATATTCTTCTTGCTGATCGATGATGATTACAATATCAGGCAATCCCGTCATATATTTAATCCCGCCTAGATATGTTTCCAAGCGAGATAATTGTCTCTTCAACACAGCTGCATCCCTTTTCGGAAGACGGTGGAATCCCTCTGTCTTTTGTTCAGTTCTCAAGTCCCTAAACTTATGAAGTCTTTTTTCTGTAGTAGACCAATTTGTTAACATGCCGCCGAGCCACTTTTTATTAACATAATGACACCGAGCCCTTATTGCAGCCCGCGACACTAAATCAGCTGCTTTATTTTTTGTCCCAACAATTAAGAATTGTTTTCCCCTACTTGCTGCATCAAAAACTAAATCACAAGCTTCTGATAAAAAACGAGCAGTTCTAGTCAGATTTATAATATGAATACCTTTACGCTTTGCAGAAATATAAGGTGCCATTCTAGGATTCCATTTCCTAGTACCATGTCCAAAATGAACTCCTGCTCTCATCATCTCTTCCAAATCGATGTTCCAATATCTTTTTGTCATTTCTTTTCACACTTAAAAGGGGGGTACCCAAAACGAAAATAAAAAGTTGTTCCAATGGAACCTTCTCTTGTCCGTTTATGCACGAGCCGAGCCATTATTTTGTATTCATTATTATCTTTATTAGTGTTAACAAATTACCAAAGCAAATGACTACAGCAAACAATAAAACATGAAATTCAAAACAGGAATCTACTATTAGGAATTATTCAATTCTAGAAAAGGCAGATTTGTAAATAGAAGAGTCACAAAATTCCCTGTGATAAAATAAAATATCTCTCATATCTCCCTCTAATAAAGATAAATTATTTATTTTTTTTTCCAAAAGAATATTGGTATGTTGCCGTGAACAATGCACCAATCCTTTGTTGAACCCGGTCCCGGCGGGGATCACACCCCCTAGAACAACATTTTCTTTCAGGCCTTTCAACCAATCGATACGACCCCGAAGAGCAGCTTTTGCTAAAACTCGAGCGGTTTCTTGAAAACTTGCTTCGGATATAAAACTTTGAGTATTCAAAGATGCTCGAGTTATTCCTAATAAAACGGCTCGATAACAGATTGCTTCTTCTAAAGCACGCCCCGTGCGTTCTGCTCGTAACAATCCAATCAATTCTCCAGGTAAAAAAACATTAGACATTCCCTCTTCTGAAACCAAAACTTTTGATGTTATTTGACGTACAATAATTTCGATATGTCTATTATGAATCTGCACCCCCTGGGATCGATAAACCTTTTGAATCTTATTAACCAAAGAAATACGACTTTGCACTATAGTTAGCTCAGCACCAATCAAGAATCCCCAAGGAATTCCAAGAATTCTTGTTATACACCTGTTCCAACCCTTAATCCGCTTTTCTAAGTTCAGCGATATTGAATCAATCGAGCGGACTTCTAACACCTGTTCTACTTTTGGAAGACCTTGGGTTATATCACCGGATCTCGATTTTTCATATATAAATGTAACTAATGTATCCCCTTCGTAAAGAATTTCTCTATAATGCCCATGAACTTTTGCTCCCGGAGTAGCCAAATAGGGCTTAGCGGATCTTATTACTACAGAATCCCTTTGAACAATTAAAACTTGACCCGATTTTAGGTATGGTTCTTTTTTGGCTATACATACATTTTCACAAAAAAATTGTCCAAGACTAATTATTGTGGACGTTTCCTCACAATAATTATTATTATAATTTTGATGAAGAAAATACCAATTTAATTTGAATGGATTCAAAACAAGGTTACTGTATGGATCTAGATTAAAAATTCTTCCGTTTTCATCTATTAAATAAGAGTGAATTACTTGAAAAATATATTTGAAGTTATCAAGTTGCAAATATTTAATTACAGAGATCTGATTATAAGTTAGTAAAGGCAAAAATGAATAAAAATTCGAAATTTGAATGGCTGTTCCTAAGGGGCCCGACGAATTTTTAATTGTAATTAGAGGTTTTTTTTTTATTGCTTCGTTTATAACATTGTGATATTTTACATGATTAAATGGACCGATTCTAAAACAATTAGAGGATGATAAAATTAACAAAGATTGGGATTCCTTATTTCTATTTAAGAACATACGAATAGTTCCGGGATTTTGTCTAAGCGATTGTTGAAGAATGCCAGCCTTGGGAGAAAGCGAATAAAACGGATTCACGGAATCTGCAGAGATCAATCCCGAATCCGGCGGATTATTCCTTTTTCTTATATACGAAATATGGGATTTCACTAAGCCAATTCTTATGAAATCTCGAATCAAACCCTTTGTACTTACTTCAACAACGAAAGCGCGGACCTCCTCGAGGGAAGAATTTTTGTTGTCTTGGTCCCAATTCAAGACTAAACAAGTGCGAACCAATTGAATACTTGTGTCAGAAATTCCTCGAGTTGGTTTACCATTTCCATAAAGGATATAGTTGAAAACTCGAAGTTGAATATTATCCTTTTCCCGAAAGAGATCTTGTGGGAAGAGTGTTGCTAAATTTATACTGTCCGTTATCTCATAGGTGGCTACGGGCCGCACCAAAACAAAAAACTTTTTCTTGGTTGGTGTGATCCGTTGGGCATAAATCCAATTTTTCAAATTTTTGGATTCTTTAGAGTTTGTTTTTCCCCTTCCTGGCGGTATCAAGATGCCACTATGTCGGGATATCTTATCTGTCTTGTCCGGAAAATGTATATCCCCCGAAAATATTTTTAGTTCAATCCTTTTTTTTTTTCTCTCCACTCGGATCAACCCGCCGACTTGGCTTCTTATATTTAAAGTGATTCGTGTATCGACTCCAATGATACTATAGTTCTGGACCATTATGGCGGAGGATTCGGGTAAAATATGCACTTCCTCAGGAATGAAAAAAAAGCGATCTACTTTCATTTCGTATTTTGTCTTAAATTTTTGGACTCCTCGATACTCAATCATATCCTCTTTTTGGACGATTGAGTCCGCCTTTAGAGTTCCATATTTAAGAATTCCGGAACTCTTTCTTCTGTATCTAGGATCATCAAAAAAAGCAAAAATACTGTTTCTACGGAAAATACCATTTATGGGTATTTCAATCGAGATACCTGAATGTGGTATGAACTCTTTCGCTTGCTCTTGAATCGATTGGAATGGAATGAGAAATCTATTTCTTCGCCTTTTTGCTAATAAATCCAAATTCTCATGAAAAATAGCAGAATATATGAAATTATAATGACTAGTACCTACGATTCCATTCAATTCTGAATAATTGGGAATCCCAGATTTTTTTTTATCAGAAAAATCTGAACTGAAAAATTTTTGGCTCACTTGATCATTATTCACCGAGAGGCTAGAAATAGATTTTCTTTCGACGGAAAGAAAGGGTATGTTCATTTGATCTTGATCTTTGTGGATCGAAAAAAGAATTAGACTAGATCCACAAGAACCTCCTGATAATATCCATAAATGACTTGTTTTTGGTAAAAGATGGACATTACTATATGTAAATTCGGGTGCATGGGATACATCAGTACTCCAATGCATTTCGCCCTCGGAGTCAGAATAAATATATTTTCTAACCCTCTCTTTAAAATGAAAAGTGGATGTTCCCTCGCGAATCTCAGCAATCACTTGTTCTGATTCCACATATTGATCATTTTGAACTAAAAGAAAACTTTTTGGTGGAATAGTCACGCTATGTATAATATCTTCGCTCTCAATAATTACAGACAAGTCTATATAACATAGAAAGGCAGGATGCCCGTGACGTGTACGTGTAGGATGAACCAAATCCTCATTAAATTTGATTTTTCCATTATAAGGGGCTCGTACATGTTCGGCAGTACCTCCTGTAAATACTCCACCGGTATGAAAAGTTCTTAATGTTAGTTGAGTCCCCGGTTCGCCAATAGATTGACCCGCAATAATACCTACAGCTTCCCCCAATTCAACTAGGTCACCATGAGTGGGACTCCGGCCATAACATAATCGACAGATCCAAGATGTACTCCGACAAGTAAAGGGAGTTCGAATAGATATTGATTGTGTTCCAAAGGTTATGAATCGATTGACAAGTCCAATCCCAAGATCTTGATTTCGAAAGGCGACACATCGGGAACCTATATATATATCGTCTGCTAAGACACGACCAATTAATGTTTGGATAAAAATTCTTTCTGACATCATCCGACTTTTATTTCGAGGACTCACAGAAATCCCTCGGATAGTGCCACAATCCGTTCGACGTACAACAATATGTTGAACTACTTCAACAAGTCGCCGCGTAAGATATCCAGCATCTGATGTGCGGACCGCAGTATCTACAACTCCTTTACGGGCTCCATAGCAAGAAATAATATATTCTGTTAACGACAGTCCTTCGCGTAAATTGCTTTGAATAGGTAAATCAATCATTTGTCCTTGGGGATCCGACATTAATCCTCTCATACCTACTAATTGATGTACTTGAGATGCATTTCCTCTAGCTCCCGAAAAAGACATCATATGGACTGGATTGAAAGGGTCCGTCATCCTAAAATTAGGATTCATTTCCTGTCGCAAATATTCACTTGTAGCATACCATATCTCAATAGATTGGCGTAATTTTTCTACCGCATGTACATTCCCATAATGATGGTGTTTTTCCAAAATCAAACTTTGTTGTTCAGCATCTTGGACAAGCCAGCCCTTAGAAGGTATCGTTAAAAGATCATCAATTCCTAATGAAATGGATGTAGCAGTTGCTTGCTGGAAACCCAGAGTCTTTACTTGATCTAGGATGTGTGATGTATATGCCATCCCGAAGTGATCTATTAATCGGCTAATAAGTCGTTTAATAGCAGTTCCATCTATCACTTTATTGTGAAATACCAGATTGGCCCGTTCCGCCATAAGTACCTCCATATTCTGCTGAATGGGATTCGACAATGAGTTTGAGTCAATGATTGCAAAACTTCCTTTTCTCGATCTTGATTTTTTAGGTCAGGAACTATGTCCGAGTTGACTCGGAGAGGTCCGAATTCACACGGGCGTCCTATAATTCTTTTTTCTGAATACCATATTATTAGGTATCATATGAACAAGCTTGAGAAAAACCTTGTATAGCTTCCTCGATTTCTCGATAAAAAGAAATATGACCAACTGTGGTTCGAATATATATACAAAAAGTTTGTTTTTTTACACTTCTTACTATCAGATAGTGTGCATAAATCTCATGATAGTTACCAAAAGATTCATAGTGAACTTCGATAGGAACCTCTTTTGAAGCAATAACGCGTTGATCTAATTGCCACCGAAGCCACAAAGGACTATCTAAATTGATTCTTTTCTGCCGATAAGCTCCAATTGCATCATAGGAATTGCAAAAAAAAGGTTCTTTCATATACTTATAGTTTGTTTCGTAAATTCTTTCATTTTGATAGTTTTTTCGATTACATGGATTATATCTGTTTGCACAAATACCTCGACGAGTGCCGCTCGTTAATACATAGAGTCCAATCAGCATATCTTGAGTCGGTACAGAAATGGGATCTCCAATAGCTGGAGATAAGAGATTCATATGAGAAAACATAAGTAAACGAGCCTCTGCTTGAGCTTCTAAAGATAAAGGCACATGAACAGCCATTTGATCCCCATCAAAGTCTGCATTGAACCCCTTACAAACTAATGGATGTAAACAAATAGTGCGTCCTTCCACTAAAATGGGTTGGAATGACTGTATGCCTAATCTATGTAGAGTAGGTGCTCTATTCAGTAATACGGGATGCCCCTGCATAACTTCTTGAAGGATTTCCCAGACAATGGGCTTTTTTTCACGAATTTGACTCTTAGCAACTCCTATGTTCGAAGCCAGATGTTGTCTAATTAGACCACGAATTACAAATGTCTGGAAGAGCTCTATTGCTATTTCGCGAGGCAATCCACAGCGATGTAATGAAAGTGAGGGTCCAACGACAATCACCGAACGCCCCGAATAATCGACCCGTTTGCCAAGCAGAGTCTCGCGAAATCTTCCCTCTTTTCCTTCAATTACATCTGAAAATGACTTGTAAACCTTATTATGACCATCCCTCATGGGTTGTCCACGGATTCCATTATCAAGAAGTGTATCCACGGCTTCTTGTACCAATTTTTCCTGACACATTACTAATTCCCCTGGTGTAGATCTACTTGTTGTTAATAGATCAGTAAGAGTATTGTTCCGATAGATAACTCTTCTATAGAGTTCATTAATATCTGAACTCATCAGTTTACCCCCTTCTATCTGAATGATGGGTCTTAACTCGGGAGGCAGAACCGGTAAGAGACATAAAACCATCCATTCCGGTTCTATATTTGTTCGAATAAAATGCTTAGCTAATTCCATACGTCTAACTAAAAAATCTTTTCTTCTTACAATTTTTCGATCTTCCCATTCATTCCCCGTGGGACCTTCTTCTCCTAATTGTTTCCATTCTACCAACGAATTTTCTATAATAATTCGCAAATCTAAATCGGCTAATTGTTCTCGGATAGCACCCGCCCCAGTAGAAATTTCTCGATTTCGAAATATATCGAAACCTTGAGTAGTAAAAAAAAGTGGGATGCTGTATTTCCAGGATTGAATTTCATATTCAAATGAACCTCGTAATCGTAAGAAAGTAGGTTTTTTCGTTATGGGCCTAGCAAAAGAAAAATTGGGATAGGGTCCACTATATGATCTCCCCCCCCTCAAAACCGGACATGAAAGTTTCCTCTCATCCGGCTCAAGTAGTTATATCAAATAAAGATAAAGAAAGGGGTCTCACTTTCCAATTGTATTTTATAAAATCAAGTGAAAACCCAAAAAGAATCTACGCCTTACTCAAGTTCTCAGTGCAAACCAACCACCATTTCATTGATTCAATTAATTCTTCTTTGATTTCTATTTATATTCTTTAGTGAATTCAAAATTACGACAGAAAAAAATGTCAAATTCTTGAGTAGTCTACTTCCCTTCGAATGCCGGAATACTTTTTACCTTAAGTGAAAGGAATGCCTTAGAATTCATACGGGATTTATTTGTCTATGTATTGTTCCATTCGATCTTTTAGGTCCTGCGTTACCTCGATGGTTATGCCACAATATTCTTAAAGCTTATATGCGATGTATAGACTTCTCTAACCATGACATATTTGTTTACTTCAATATAAAAAACCAAATTTCTTTTCGTTTAGAAAGATAAGGGAATGCTTAATTCGACAAAAAAAAGGTCTTCTTTTCACGAGGTACGACTATCAATTTGAAGTTACTTTTTTTTTACTGAATCGACCATAGACCAATCGCCCTTGTTATTTGGGAGTATTGAATACACCCACAAGTCTGAGCTTCGTGTTACTCCTTTCAAGAGACATGTCAGATCGAGGGCATCCCAAATTGATTGAAGGGGATGAGAGTTTATCATTCTTAAAAATAAAAATTTTGATCAAATCACACATCGCAGTATACTAGACCTTCTAATTCTTTAAGAGGTTTATCTAAAAGATTCGCAATATAACTAGGAAGACGTTTCAAATACCATACATGAGTTACAGGACATGTCAGTTTTATGTATCCCATTTGATATCTTCGTATCCGAGAATCAACAAATTCAACTCCACATTGTTCACAAAATTTCGAGTCTTCTTTTTCATCTCCGATCACTCGATAATTTCCACAAGCGCAAATTCCACTCTTTATAGGCCCAAAAATCCTTTCACAAAATAATCCATCTTTTTCCGGTTTATTGGTTTTGTAATGAAAAGTATAGGGTTTTGTCACCTCTCCAACTATCTCTCCATTAGGTATTTTTTTAGTGGCCCAAGCACTTATTTGCTGAGGAGAAACTAATCCAATTCGGAGTTGTTGATGTTTATACCGATCGATCATATAAGAAATTTTGTGATTCATTCCGATTAAACTTCCTTCCTATGAATCTGGAAATTCTTCTCAGATACAAGGAAATGATTCAGTTCCAGAGCCAAAGATCGTAGTTCTCGAACAAGTAATCGAAAAGATTCTGGAGCATCTTCTGGTTTAGGTATTGTTCCTCCAATGATAGTGGTACCAAGTACTTCTTGGCGAGCTCTAATATGATCAGATTTATAAGTAAGCATCTCTTGTAAAATATGAGCAACACCAAACCCCTCTAGAGCCCAAACCTCCATTTCGCCTACCCGCTGACCCCCCTGCTTAGAACGGCCTCTAAGGGGTTGTTGTGTAACAAGTGCATAATGTCCACTAGAACGTCCGTGTATTTTATCATCAACCTGATGAATTAATTTCAAGATATAGGGCTTTCCTATTATCACAGGCTGTTCGAAAGGATCTCCCGTTCTTCCATCAAAAATGCGGCTTTTTCCTGGATACTCGGGTTCAAATACCCATGGATTGGCTGTTTGCTTACTGGCTTCATATAATTCAGAAAATACGAGTTTTCTCGAAGCCTCTTGTTCATATCTCTCATCAAAAGGGGCTATTCGATAATGTCTATCTAGCAAACTTCCTGCTAACCCAAGCGAGCATTCAAATATCTGTCCTACATTCATGCGTGAGGGTACTCCTAATGGGTTGAAGACCATATCCACGGGTCTCCCGTCTTGCAAATAAGGCATATCCTGTCTAGGCAAAATTTTTGAAATGATACCTTTATTTCCATGTCTTCCGGCTACTTTATCACCTACTTTGATTTCACGTTTCTGTGAAATATATACACGAATTATTTCGGGGTTATAACTTGACCCCCCCTTTTTCTGAACCCATCTCACATCAATAACTCGACCTTTACCACCTATAGGCAATTTTAAACAAGTTTCTTTTGAAGTCGATACCTGAATGCCAAGTATGGCCCGTAATAATCTATCTTCCGGAGCATACGAGGATTCTTTCGCCACCTGAGGCGTTAATTTACCTACTAAAATATCGCCCGTTTCAACCCACGATCCTAGCATCACAATTCCATTTTTGTCTAAATTTCGGAGTAAACGGCCCTCTAGATGCGGTATTTCCTTAGTGATCCTTTCAGGACCTTGGGTTGTCACATGCGTCTGAATTTCATATTTCCGTATGTGGAAAGAAGTATAAATATCACCATATACTAGACACTCACTAATGAGTACTGCATCTTCAAAATTGTATCCTTCCCATGGCATATAAGCCACTAATATATTTTTCCCCAAAGCGAGTTCCCCACCAACTGTAGCAGCACCATCCGCTAAAATTTGTCCCTTTTTAATGCATTTACCCCGGCAAACCTGAGGTTTTTGATGCATACAAGTATTTTTGTTTGAGCGTTGATACATAATTAATGGAATACTTAAAGTATTCTTATTTCCCGATAAAATTATCTTCTCAGTGTCAGTATAAAGGATTTTTCCCTCGTGTTCGGCTATAGCGGGAACCCCCGAATCTAAAGCCACTTGGCGTTCCAATCCAGTTCCAACAATGCACTTTTCGGACCGAGAAAGTGGAACTGCTTGACGTTGCATATTAGAACTCATTAAAGCTCGATTCGCATCATTATGTTCGATAAAAGGAATTAGGGAAGCTCCAATGGAAAAATATTGGAAAGGAAAAATGCTTCGAAGATGAACCTCTTCCCATGCGATAGTCAAAAATTCTTGGCGGTATCGAGCTGGTACAGCCTGTTCTTCTTGAATGCCCCGATTAAGAGCCAAAGAATTTCCTGCCGCTATCATATAATATTCATCTTGACTTGGTGATAAAAAAAGCATCCGTATCCGCGCCTTTTTTGATTTCTCAACGAGTTCATAAAACGGACTTTCTAATGACCCCCAATCACCAATCCTGGCATGAATTGATAAAGATCCAATAAGTCCCACATTGATTCCTTCAGACGTGTCAATGGGGCAAATACGCCCATAGTGACTAGGATGGATATCTCGTATTCGAAAATTAGCAGTTCGCCCTGTTAATCCGCCAGGGCCCAAATAACTCAACTTTCTCCCATGAACGATTTGTGTCAATGGATTAGTTCGATCCAAAACTTGAGATAATGGATGTAATCCGAAAAAGGATTCATAAGTAGTTGTTAACGGAGTTGAAGTTACCAAATTCTGAGGAGTAGGTATCAATTTATGCCTAATTGCTCCGCCTATAGTTCCCTTAACTACATTTTCTAAACGAGCCAGAGCCAACCCGAGCTGGTCTTGTAAAAGATCCGCTACAGAGCGAATACGTTTATTTTTCAAATGATTCATATCATCAAGTGTACCCATTCCAAATTTCATCCCAATCAAATGATCGGCAGCTGCTAATATATCTCGTGGTAACAAAAATATATTGTTCTGAGGTATATTAAGATTCAGTCTCCAGTTAATATTTCGGCGACCAATCCTCCCCAATTCACACCTTTGGTGAAAGAATTTTTTTTGTAATTCCTTACATAAGGATTCAGAAAATATTGGATCCCCACCTACACAAGAAAATTGTTGATAAAACTCCAAAATAGCATTTTCTTTTGACCCAATTTTTTTTTTCTCCTTATCGGTTAAGAAAGATAAGAAAATTTCAGGGTAGCAAACATTCTCTAGAATTTCTCTTAGATTCGAACCCATAGCTGATGATAGAACTAGAATAGATATTTTCTGTTTCCTACTCACACGAGCCCATATTCTTGCTTTTTTATCAATCTCTAATTCTAGCCTGCCCCCCCAATCTGATATTATGGTGCCAGTATAGACCGAAATCCCGTTATGATCCAATTCTGACTGGTAATAGATACCAGGACTTTGTAATATTTGATTGATCACAACTCGGTATATTCCGTTTACTATAGAAGTTCCAAGGGAATTCATTAAAGGAATGTTTCCAATAAAAATTCTTTGTTCTTGCATATTCCTATTGGTTTTCCAAATTAATCCCGCGGATACATATAATTCAGAAGAATATGTAAGTAATTCATAGACAGCATCTCGTTCTTTTATCAGAGGTTCTACCAATTGATATGTTTCCACAAATAATTGAAATTCAATTTCGTGATCTATATCTTCAATTTTTGGAAATTGCGAAAGTTCTTCGATTAAACCCTGATCAATAAACCGATAAAACCCTTCAAATTGTATCTGATTAAATCCGGGTATTGTAGATGTTCCCTCTTTTCCATCCCCGAGCATCTTTTTTGAATTTATCATTTATCCGTTTATTGAAAAAATCCCATCCCATCTCTCATTCTTCACCGAATCATATCGATAGAATTCGATCTAGCAATAATGGAATTTCTATTCTGTTTACTGAATCACATGAAATTTTATCTAACTCCAAGATATATGGAATGTATGAAATCCGTATGAACGGAGACTAGATTCAATTGGAATTTTTTTTTATAAGAAAGAGATCCAAATGGAACAGAATTGAGAAATACCGCTGGAACTTATGGAGTTTTGTAACGACTAGAAAAAAAGTAATTTCATTTTCACCTATGATATTACATATTCCAATTCGATTGCATACCATAAAAAAAAACGGTATTCATGATTGGATCTGTTCGAGCAGATAAACATATAAGAAATAGAAAACTTTTTTTTTTAACCACTTTACTTTTTCATGTATTTGTATTTCATTGTTCAAAAAAATATTTGCAGAAAAAAGATGGATTTTTACCTATTTTGAATAGAATATTTAGAATATCATTGAATTTAAGTAGGTAAGAAAACGTATGTTTTTTTATTTATTAATTTTTATTATTAATAAAATAAAAAAGAATGCACAGGTATATATATATATATGTCTCTTTTTCTTCTTTTATTGTGGTACAGTTCTATATTGGAACAGCACATGCTGTGCTCTACCAAAAATGAAATTTTCTTTTCAATGTATTCAATGAAAAATTTCAATACAAAAATTTATTGAGAATTACTCCTCAAAAGCATCCCTAGAGAGATAAAATACCCCATTATAGAGCTATACAAGGTAACGTATGTTCTGATTCTGGGGTTTACATATACTCATTATTAGTGTTATAATTCAAATGGAAGAAGATTTCTTTTTAATTGAAAAAACTCAATATAGATTAGTTATAAATCTATTTCTAATGATTTTCTTATATTATTAAAAATAAAAAATGTAAATTTGAATTCAAAAAAGGTCATGAATTTACAGTCAATAGTTAATGGTTCTGATTTGTACTAGATTCTATATTTTGTGACTGAAAATCTATATTTTTTTCGGAGTTGAAAAAAAAAACAAGAGAAAATTTGAATCTAGTACAAATAATTTTGGCGGCATGGCCGAGTGGTAAGGCGGGGGACTGCAAATCCTTTTTCCCCAGTTCAAATCCGGGTGCCGCCTCAACAGGAGACTTGAAATCTCCTGTTATAACTATAACAAACGTAGGAAAAGACTCTTGATACTTTCTTTTCGTGATTCTAAGCCCCTGGCTCTCGAGGTTCTATTCTCTAACCTAAAGTTTTACCTATCAGATTAGAGGAAAACTCAAACGAGTGGAGGGAAATACATTAGATTGGATAGGCAGAGAGGGAATTAAATTAATAGTTTTGGAAAGGACCTAAGATACTTTGGATATAGACTCATGAAAGTGTCGGAATGCTCAAACATTCAATCAATATTAGATTAGATCAAGAATTGCCTTTCGTTTTACTTCAAATAAAAATAAAAAACGATAAAAGAAAGAAAAAAGATTATTCTTTCTACATATGAGTGAGATTCCTTGGATACTTCGAAAAGTATCTGTTTACTTGTGTTTACATCTTGTCGATTCTACTATAAATTCTATAATTAAGAATAACTCATTATAAGATAAGTGGATTTTTTAGAGTAGTTCATCAATGGTGACCAAATATCTCTCCCTTTTTTTGACTCTGCACCAGTGATTTCACTATTATTAGTGAACAATAATGGAAAAGTTTCTTCATATTCATAGAAATAGGGGACAGAATTCACATGGATATAGTAAGTCTCGCATGGGCTGGTTTAATGGTAGTTTTTACATTTTCCCTCTCTCTCGTAGTGTGGGGAAGAAGTGGACTCTAGAAGTACTCCTAATTGCGATAATAATCAAACTCTATCAACCTGTATAAATTGTTTTAGTTTTCTAGACCGGCCGGCAATTTTTTTTACTATTTTTTTTATAAATTGGATTTATGTTTTATTGACTCATTTTATTTTTTTATATCAGAGTTTATACCGTTAACCATTCATGGGATAACCCCCTTTCGAAATCTCAAGAGGTTTCCATCGAATTCGGATTATCCGTATTAAATGGATCAAACAAATGAAATTGAGAAAGTATGTACATACATTTCATATTCTATATTAATTTATATTTACATTTATAAAGAAAAAGAGAGATATGGGTGGATTCCTTTATATTAAGATATTTCACTTGTATCTTTATACATTACAATAACCATAATGGCTAGTATGGTAGAAAGAGATCTCTTTCTACCATACTAGCGGGCCCCTTAGGATACTACCGAATCTAATGCATTCCTTTCATTTAAGACGAGAAATTGACATCTTTTTTTTTTCATTGATAGTCAAATTGTATTCAAATTAATTATTTTGACTAACCGTTTTTACGTAAATTATAAGCAAAAAAGCAGTAGGAACGAGAATGAAGAGTGCAGTAGCAATAAATGCAAGAATATTGACTTCCATAATTAAATAGTTTATTATTTATTTTTTTTTCTTTGGAATATCTCGGGATTTAATCCCATAGAGATGAGAAATCTTTCGCTTGTAAACTCACTCAGATGAATTAGATTTCGATGATATCGAATGAAAGAAATATCATGAATAACAATATCGGAGCTATAAAATCGATTCATCGTCAAGAATTTAATAGTATAACATAGGAAGATCTTTTATCCACACCGAATACATAATGAGATTCCTGATCCAATAAAAAACTATTTATTTATGATTCTTTTTCACCGCTTTCTTTTCTACAACCTATTACTTTCCTTGTACAATCATCTGATGAAATATCATAAAAAACCTTTTCTACTTCGATTGTTTACAAAAAGAGTTTCTAAAGAACCTTAAATAAACAATAGAAATCAAATAGAGAAAACAAGTACGAAATTTCAAATTGAAATTTAAAAAATTTTGTAAGGGTCTATGATCTTTTTGTAAAACAAAGGAAATGTGATAAAGACGAGTCCCGATAAAAAAAACTAAAATATTCCAAAAAATTAACTCTTTAAATTTTCTTACGAGTTTTTCTTCGACATCAACTCTAATTTTTAAAAAGAGCATATTCATTAGGGAAGACTAAATTGATCTTTATTTTTTAAATATCCTCTTTACTTGGTTGGATTCGAACTATTTTAACTTCCTTGACTTCATAGAAACAAAAGTATATATAGGTACTCTTGGCAAACGTATTATACGCTATCCTATTTCATTTTCCTACACGAGTTAATGGGAGATTAATTGACAAAAAGAGGAAACCCCGTACAGTATCTCGTTCTTGAAGTGGTGAATGCTCTCAATAATTATAATTATACTAATTTACATATGTCTTTAAATTGGTGCTACAGAAATACCCCTTTCTTTTGCTTGATGAAAAAAGAAAAATAAAACAAAAAGATAACCGAAACCATTTTGATCCCCTTGCCCAGAAAAAAAAAGGGGGAGTTTATGTCTTTTTTTTTATTGAATCCGCCGGGACTGACGGGGCTCGAACCCGCAGCTTCCGCCTTGACAGGGCGGTGCTCTGACCAATTGAACTACAATCCCATGGAAATAAAGCGGGTAGCTTACATATTCCTTCTTATGATTTAATCTTAATCATTTAAATTTTAGATTCAAATTAGTGTTTTGTAACAAAGAAAGTCACAAGTAATATATTGATATCTATATGGATATCACTTTAGTGATAGCAAGGCCGATTACTAGTAATCCTTGCATTATTATAAAATTGATTGATAATCTATTTTTGATTGTAATTTTTATTGTAAAAAAAAGATTATTTTTTCGACTCTGTTCATTAAAGTTTATATTTAATGGATCCATCTCGGGACCCTTAGCAAGATCAAGATCGGAATTTTTTATGGAAACAAAAAGTAACGAGACACAAGAAATAAAGAAAAAAGTAAAGTCGAAATATACCCAGAAATTTTACTTTTTTCTTACCCTTCTCTGTCATTTATGCAAAACAAAAAGGGTTATGTAGACAGCGAATTTTTGGGCCGAGCTGGATTTGAACCAGCGTAGACATA
>NC_024469.1:42500-82500 GCF_000801105.2 Raphanus sativus
TCGGTCCAAAACCTTTCCAGTTGATCTTTACGGTGCTTCCTCTATCAATTCAATCTTTTTTTATCCATAGAAATAAAGTATTTAGGCATATCTAGTCTTCACTTCATATTTCTATCCATGAAGTTTATTTATTTGCTACAGCTGATAAAAAATCGTTTTGGACGATGCTTATGTAGAAAGCCTTTTTTTTTTTTGTTTCTAGTATTTCATTGACTAGCTGTTCGTTCTTTTTTTCTATAGTGGAGATAGTCGCACGTAATGACAGATCACAGCCATATTATTAAAAGCTTGTGGTAAAAAGGGGTTTCGTTCTAATGCCCGAAAATAATATTCTAAAGCTTTGGTATGTTCCCCATTACTTGTGTGGATAAGGCCTATATTATAGAGTATATAACTTCGATCATAGGGGTCAATTTCTAGTCGCATAGCTTCATAATAATTCTGTAATGCTTCCGCATAATTTCCTTCAGATTGAGCCGACATCCGTTACGGTCGTCATTCGCTTTAACGAATTCTCCGTTTCAGAACCGTATGTGAGATTTTCATCTCATACGGCTCCTCCTTTAGGTGCATAATGAAAATAATAAATATATGGATATGGAAAAATTTGATGTCATTATGAACTAAGCGGGGCTAATGTTTTTACAAGAAATCCCTAGCCAACCTTCTTGTAAAAGATCTTTTCTTACTACCAAGTGGATTCATACTAGATAAAAATAAAAAAGGAAACTCTAAAAATTTCTTTGTTCTCAACGCCCCTAAATTTCCAGGAATTAGTCACTTCAACAGTCTTCAATGGTTATACGGGTATCCAAAGTACGGACGAGATGGATGTTTATTGTTCCAACCATTTTAATTAGTCCCAATCCCAAAGAAGAAGAAAGAAAAGGAATCGTTTTGAAGAAAGTTTTCGTGTTGTTGATTTCTCGGCGTAGTGCTTCTTCCCCTGTGCCTCCTATTCGTATATTGTATTAGTCTAGTAGGATTGATCTGTAATACGGGAACCGTAGGTAAAAACCTTTTGCTCAATACTCGAATTCATAATTGAAGCATCTAAGGCTGCACTAATCGTGGATACATGACAGAAGGGATTGCTTTTTATATTATAAACTTCACCTTCAAAAGCGTAGATTTTTTTCAATACTCGTTTTTTTTATTCCAAATCGGTGAGAAATAAAAAAAAATGATAATGATAATCAAATCGCACCATCTCTGTAATAAGTAAATGCCTCTTTTTCTCCGGAAGTTGTCGGAATGACTCGTAATAAGATATCGGCTACAATTGTAAAGGTTTTATCAATAAAATTTCCATTTATACGCGATCTTGGCATAGGTAGTAATCCATTCTATAACTCTTTTTATTTCCTTTAACTTTTCTTTTGTGAGAAAATTTTCTCACAAACAAAGGAATTTTATAGTACGAACTAACATAAAAGCGGACTCGTTTTTTATAAAAAAATATTCTATCTACTTCCAATTTTTCCGATCAAAAAAGGTATCTATTAACCATAATCTAAAAAACGATGAATAACTCGCTATTCACCCAGGTACTCAGTCATAATCCTGATGTCGGAGAGATGGCCGAGTGGTTGAAGGCGTAACATTGGAACTGTTATGTAGGCTTTTGTTTACCGAGGGTTCGAATCCCTCTCTTTCCGTACTTTCAACTAAATAACCAATCTTACGTGATTGACCACAACGTATCAAATCAAATAAAAAAAATCGATATAAAATCTACATTTCTTTGCTATGGAAAATGCTGGGAAGAGCAAACAAGGGATCCAAACCTCCCTACCAATCTATGATACATGAATAGGAAAAAGATTCCCCGACAAAATCCCTTCCCTTGTGCCTTTTTAGTTTTAATCAAAAAAGCGGGCAAAGGGGAGTTGTCCGAACTCTTGTTTTTAGTGATTTTTTTTTACTTCACTTAGGTTTTTTAAGTCTGGCGAGAGTAATATTCTACGACAAGCAATTCATTTATTTTCAAACCGACGCACTTCCTATCTATTATTTGATTGACTAACCCTTCATATTGGAATGTGTGAAGAGTCAGATGGTTTGGCAATTCCTCGGGGGCAGATGACTCAAGAAGATTTTGAACCAAAGTTCTAGAGTTTTGTTCATCCTTCACTGTAATAATATCTCGGGGTTTGCATCGATAACTTGGTATATCAACTATACGACCATTAACTAAAATATGTCCATGGTTAACTAATTGGCGCGCTTGAGGAATAGTCAAAGCCATACCCAACCGAAAAAGGATGTTATCCAAACGCATTTCAAGTAATTGTAATAAAACTTGACCCGTTGACCCCTTGGCTTTTCCGGCGATACGAACATATTTAAGTAATTGGCGTTCTGTAAGACCATAATGAAAACGCAATTTTTGTTTTTCTTCTAAACGAATACGATATTGAGATTTTTTTCCGGAGCGTGATTGGTTTCTAAGATCGCTTCCTGCCCTAGGCCTTTTACTAGTTAGTCCCGGTAAAGCCCCCAGACGGCGTATTTTTTTAAAACGAGGCCCTCGGTAACGTGACATAAAGACTCCTTTTTTTATTGAAATTGTACGAAAACTAAACAAAATTAAAACTGAACTAAATGATAATGATAAATAACGTAAAATCCACTCCAATAAACTATTGGAATACAAAGAGTCAGAAGATATATTCTCTCAATATACAGATTTTTTTTATTGTATATACAATATATATAAATCAATAAATCACAAAAATTTTCCTTTATTTTCTTCATTTATTTTGCCAAGATCTAACCCTTTTACCCCAATATATATTCCTATATGGAAGTTTATATGACATAATATAAATGGCGTGGTAACTCTTGGAAAAAGGTGAAAGAAGTCTTTTCAATCTTATTTTTTTTTTGAAAGTACATTAAAAATCATGTAAAAAAACGAAAAACTATGTAAAAGCCGGCTATCGGAATCGAACCGATGACCATCGCATTACAAATGCGATGCTCTAACCTCTGAGCTAAGCGGGC
Source organism: Raphanus sativus (assembly GCF_000801105.2). NCBI lineage: Eukaryota > Viridiplantae > Streptophyta > Magnoliopsida > Brassicales > Brassicaceae > Raphanus > Raphanus sativus. The sequence goes on from NC_024469.1 coordinate 45,507, forward strand.
TCAACTAAAATAGTGTATACAAATTCACTAAACTACTAGATCGTATTAATTAACTATTCTATTCATATTTTTCCTTATCTATTTAGAATTCATCATATTTTCGATATTCTAGAACAGAATATAGCTCAAATAAATAGTGACTATCATTAAATAAATAAAACAAAACCTTAATTAATTAATAGAATATAGCAATAGATCGACTTTCTAATTTTGATTTCATGAGTTTCTAAATAAGAAAATTTGAATTAGACCGGAAAGCTTTTTTTTTTAAAGTTAAATGATATCTGATTTGAAATTCTTGGTTTTTTTGTTCTAACCTCATGCGATTATTATTATTTTATACTTTTTATCTTTTTATTTTCTTTATTATTTTATATAATTATTAGAATGAATATTCAAATATTCATTTCGAATATAATTTTTTCTAATTATTCGAATTTCAAATCTACGAAGTAGACTTATAATCTTTTTCCGTTGCACATTGTAGAATTCTAAGTTTCAATAATGATCATAAATTTCTTTTCATGGAAGTAAAAAAAACAAATCGACCGTTCGACTATTTCTTAAAATTTAAAACAACGATGAGAAAAGGAAGAACATATATATGTTCTCTAATATATAACCATATTGAATTGCAAATACAAAAATGATAGAATCTTTGTTGATTAAACTAAATCAATATGGATGGGGCTAAAAAAAATGCAAGAAGATACCAAAGAAATAAAATAAGTATCTATATGTAATGAATTCCAAGGTTTCGGCATAAGAAAAAGTGGAAAGACATCATAATGAGATCCTAATCTCAAAGCAAAAAGGGGGATATGGCGGAATTGGTAGACGCTACGGACTTAATTGGATTGAGCCTTGGTATGGAAACCTACTAAGTGATAACTTTCAAATTCAGAGAAACCCTGGAATTAACAATGGGCAATCCTGAGCCAAATCCTGAGTTACGCGAACAAACCAGAGTTTAGAAAGCGGGATAGGTGCAGAGACTCAATGGAAGCTGTTCTAACAAATGGAGTTCAATCCCTTGTGTTGAATCAAATGATTCACTTCATAGTCTGATAGATCCTTGGTGGAACTTATTAATCGGACGAGAATAAAGATAGAGTCCCATTCTACATGTCAATACTGACAACAATGAAATTTATAGTAAGATGAAAATCCGTTGACTTTTAAAATCGTGAGGGTTCAAGTCCCTCTATCCCCAACCCTACTCCCTAAAAAAGTCTGTTTGACACCTTACCCTTTTTTTAGTTATTCAAGAATTCATTATCTTTTTTCATTCATCCGACACTTTTACAAACTCGAATTTCTTTTCTTATTATAGACAAGTCTTGTGGGATATATCATACATATACAAATGAGAAAGAAATATCGATTTGAATTATTTCGAATCTAAATCATTTTTCATTCTAAAACTTAGAAAGTCTTCTTTTCGAAGATCCAATGAATTCCCGGTCCAAAACTTTTTTCATTTACTACTTTTGCGTTTCTTTTAATTGACATAGACCTAAGTCATCTCATAAAATGAGAATGATACTTCGGTAATGGCCGGGATAGCTCAGTTGGTAGAGCAGAGGACTGAAAATCCTCGTGTCACCAGTTCAAATCTGGTTCTTGGCATAGGATTGATTAATTTTGATAAGTTTCTAGTCTTCAAATTAAACGTATCTTTAGTAAAAAAAGTGCAATCATCCTTTATCCCCCTCTCTTTTTTTGTTCATGTTGTGGATCCATCCGTTCAAAAAAAATGTATAAGACTTTATACCTAATACATATTCGAAAGGAAAGTTCTGGTTGAAAGAATAAAAAAAAAAAGTAAAAAAAAGATCTATATCTATCTATATCTATAGTATCTATCGTTGAAGGGCAGAAATACCCCCAAGATTCATTAGATACAATAGAAATAGAATTTTAACCCCCCCATTTATTGTATTGCTTTCCGATCTTATTTATTCATTCCCAGTTATGTGACTAAAGTTGACTAAGTTATGTGCGCGATACAAAGTTCATAATGCAGAACTCTTTTTTTTTTTTTTAGTTCATCCTATTGGCTCGGCTTTTAGGAAAAAAGTATCTTTCAAATTGGAGATTAAGCTATCTATAATAATATGAATACGACCTTTATTCTTCTGTTTGTTTGATCTAAAAACGAATCGAATTAAAAATATTCCGCGAAGGTCCGTAGTTGTAGAAACTAAGACTCATTTTTTATCATTCAATAAGCATCTTGTATTTCATAAAAATTGGGGGCAATATAATCCTTACGTAAAGGCCACCCTATCCAACTTTCGGGCATTAAGATCCGTTTCAGCCGAGGATGGCTATCATAAGTGATTCCTAACATATCATAAGATTCCCGTTCTTGAAAATCCGTACTTTTCCAAACCCAGAAAACAGATGGAATTCTGGGATTACTCCTGTGAGTAAATACTTTTATGCAAACTTCTTCCGCTTGATTGACACCATATTCTATTCTCGTAAGATGATACACACTGGCTAAGAGGCCACCTGGTGCCACATCATAGGCACATTGGGAACGTAAATAATTGTAACCATATACATATAAAATTACAGCAATAGAATGCCAATCTTCGGGCTTTATTTGTAAAGTCTCTATTCCTTGGTAATCGAAGCCCAACGATCTATGAACCAGCCCCCGTTTGGCTAGCCAAACGGACAAAGTGCCCTGCATCTTTTTTATTTCCCCCACACCTTTTTTATATAAATTTAAGTCTTTCACATTTACCATGAGTTCTAATTTATGAAGATTTTTTTCTTATTCTCTCAAATCCTCCCTAATTCACTAATTCGTGGGAAGATACTGGGCTTTTGTATTTAAAAAATGTTTCAGTAGAGATCTCTGAAGTAGATGATGGTGGATAGAGTAATTCTTGATCATAATTTCCAGTCTGCGTACTGCGTACAACAAAAAACTTGTGATTGGTAGTAAAACACCGATTACCCCGTTGAGGTCTAATTCGATCCTTATAGATTTCTCTAGCTATTTTCTTACGAAGCTTTGTTATAGCGTCTATAACAGCCTCTGGTTTAGGTGGACAACCCGGCAAATAGACATCTACAGGAATTAGCTTATCAACCCCTCGAACAGTACTATAAGAATCGGTACTGAACATCCCCCCTGTAATTGTACACGCTCCCATAGCAATAACATACTTTGGTTCAGGCATTTGTTCATATAATCTCACTAAAGAAGGAGCCATTTTCATTGTTACTGTACCTGCTGTTAAAATAAGGTCCGCCTGCCTAGGACTTGATCTTGGTACTAGCCCATAACGATCAAAGTCAAATCGGGAGCCTATTAATGAGGCAAATTCAATAAAACAACAACTGGTACCATAAAGAAGCGGCCATAGGCTGGAAAGTCTTGACCAATTTGAAAGATCATTTAACGTAGTTGAAATAACTGAGTTTTTTGTTGTTCGATCAAGTACGGGAAACTTAATGGAATTCATAATTGTTTCAATGGTTTTTTTTACTTTTTTTTTTTTTTGTTATTGTACAAGTATTCAGGAAACGAACTAAGACCATTCCAACGCTCCTTTTCGCCATGCATAAACTAAACCAAGAATTAGGATAAGCACGAAAATGAAAGCTTCTATAAAAGCGGATACCCCTAGTACATCGAAACTCATTGCCCACGGATACAGAAAAACGGTTTCAACATCAAAAACAACAAAAACTAGAGCAAACATATAATAACGGATTCTAAATTGTAACCAAGCATCCCCGATCGGTTCTATACCTGATTCATAACTAGAAAGTTTCTCCGGCCCCTTCGTAATTGGAGATAAAACCCCGGAAATTAGAAATGCCAAAACAGGAATAGCACTTGATATTATTAAAAATGCCCAGAAAATATCATATTCGTAAAGCAGAAACATAGACGAACTCCTATGAATGTGGAAAAAATACCCGCTTAGTCACTTCCAATCGGAGTGGATTGGGCAAGGGATATATAACTCTTGCTTCAAAACCAAAATTAAGGTTAATCGAATTAATCGAATTATTTATTTTTGTTTGGTTGCTGTGGTAGACGTCCCCTTTTAAGATTTATTGATTGTAATCTTATTTTCAGTACACTTATTACTTAATATTTCCATGTTTCTATTACTAATAGTTTCTCATATTAATAATATAATATTAATATGATTAATAACTAGTAATTTTTTTTATTTCTGTTTCTTAAATTTGTTTTATGTTTTATTTAAAAATAAAACATAATTGATAAAAATATCTTCGTTTTTAAAATTATGACGTATCAAAAAATCCACTTACGACTAATGAATAAAAAACGTTTATTCTAAATTATAAGTATATATCTAGATATATCGATAGATAGTGATTGGATCCACCGAAATCAAATGAAATCAAATTTGGTTTTACGTTTTATTCTGAACGATCCCCAGGACTTATGGTTTAGGGTATGGGAGTTTTTTTTATGAACCAACAAATTGAAAGTAACCAGTTAGAAATAAAGAATACAATAATTAAGTAATAAGTCAAAAATTATCCAATTATTTGGATTTGAATGTCATTTATTAGAATAAATTTATTAGTTAGGGCTATACGGATTCGAACCGTAGACCTGCTCGGTAAAAGAGCTCGAACTTATTATTATCAAAATGATTCGAACTCTTTCAAAGACCCAACATGCATTTTTTTTTTGCATTGGGCTCTTTCATTAACTGATAGAAAGATCAGTTAGTCTACCATATTTTTTCTTAAAAAAAAAAGATAAGAAATGGTTCCAAGTACTCTGATTGATTATTTTTTAATTCTATAATTCTAATACAATACAGAAGAACTACCAAAGTGTTTCAAAGAAGGGTTGGGTTCTCTTGACGTAGGTTTGCTTTTGGTCTAGATCAACTTAAGTTAAATATAGTCTCTAACATCCTGATTAAAAAATCAAATATGAAACTTGCTACACCTTAAGGTTCATAGGACGAAAAGATCATTTTTGAGTTCCTTATACTCATTCTGCCTAGCATTAAGTAGACTGGGTATTCACCCTATCAATATCTCAAATCAATGATGGATTCTATTAATTCCCTACCTAAATGGGGTACTTTAATAGGACCTAATGTCAGGCTATTGTTCTCCTCTTTTTCCTAAAAAAAAGTCATGGAGTAAGACATCGATTTATTAATAAGATCAATCAATTGGTTTGATTGCGTGATGGACTCCTCTGAAAAACTTTGGCGCACGTGTAAACGAGGTGCTCTACCTAACTGAGCTATAGCCCTTGTGTTTATGATCCATATTTTATCTTATCATGTAGATAATTTCTTGTCAAGATTAATATTATACGATCGAACATTATATCTCTTTCATCTCGTTGTTTATTGGTATTGCTTAGAAATAATATTGGATTTATAATCCTATCGATGTGATAAGTATCCCCTTGCCTTCTCTTTACGATGATAAATAACCTACTTAACTCAGTGGTTAGAGTATTGCTTTCATACGGCAGGAGTCATTGGTTCAAATCCAATAGTAGGTATAACTTATTAGACACCATTGATCAATGGTGTCTAATAAGTTTTTGTAGCCATCTTTTTTTTTATTTTATTATTTTTCTCGCTTTTGGATCCTATTTTTTTATACGTCAGCTAGTTACAAAATCAAATCATATTGAGAGCCTCGACGCGTGTCCGAGCCCGTCTGAGAGCTAGATTTGCCTCAATTGTTTGTCTCTTGCCTTCAGCTTTTCTCAAGTTCGCTTCTGCTATTTCAAGAGTTTGCTGAGCTTCTTGTGGATCAATGTCACTATTCTTCTCTGCATCATTTACTAAAATAGTAATTTCATTATTGCCTATTCTAGCAAAACCGCCCATCAGAGCCATTGTTAACCATTGGTTATTAAGGCGTATTTTCAAAATACCTATATCAACAGCTGTGGCAATCGGCGCGTGATTTGGTAATACGCCAATTTGTCCACTATTAGTAGATAAAATGATTTCTTTTACTTCTGAATCCCAAACAATTCGATTCGGAGTCAGTACACAAAGATTTAAGGTCATTTCTTCAATTTACTCTCCATTTCTAAGTTCGTAGCCTTCGCAGTAGCTTCATCGATGTTACCCACTAAGTAAAAGGCCTGTTCAGGAAGAGAATCAAATTCTCCGGAAAGGATCAATTTAAACCCTCTAATTGTTTCCGCTAGACCAACATATTTTCCCGGAGAACCTGTAAATACTTCTGCTACGAAAAAAGGTTGTGATAAGAAACGCTCAATCTTTCGTGCTCTTGCGACGGTTAAGCGATCCTCTTCGGATAATTCGTCCAACCCCAGGATAGCTATAATGTCCTGAAGCTCCTTGTAACGTTGTAAAGTTTGCTTAACTTGTTGCGCAGTTTCATAATGTTCCTCGCCAACGATTCGAGGTTGTAGCATAGTTGACGTTGAATCTAAAGGATCTACCGCTGGATAGATACCTTTAGCAGCTAATCCTCTTGATAGTACGGTAGTCGCATCTAAATGTGCAAATGTGGTGGCAGGAGCAGGGTCAGTCAAATCGTCTGCAGGTACATAAACTGCTTGAATAGAGGTTATGGACCCTTTTTTCGTAGAAGTAATTCTTTCTTGTAAAGTACCCATTTCGGTACTAAGGGTGGGTTGGTAACCCACAGCAGAAGGCATTCTACCCAATAAAGCGGATACCTCGGATCCTGCTTGTACAAAACGGAAGATATTGTCGATAAATAGAAGTACGTCTTGCTTATTAACATCTCGGAAATATTCTGCCATAGTTAAGGCAGTCAGACCAACTCTCATACGAGCTCCCGGCGGTTCATTCATCTGACCGTAGACTAGGGCTACTTTGGATTCCGCAAGGTTTAGTTCATTAATGACTCCAGATTCTTTCATTTCCTTGTAAAGATCATTTCCTTCACGAGTTCGTTCGCCTACTCCACCAAATACGGATACACCACCATGAGCTTTGGCAATGTTGTTGATCAATTCCATAATTAGTACTGTTTTACCCACGCCAGCCCCACCGAATAGTCCGATTTTCCCCCCACGACGATAAGGGGCCAAAAGATCTACTACTTTAATTCCTGTTTCAAAAATAGATAATTTTGTATCTAATTGTATAAAAGCAGGCGCGGATTTATGGATAGGAGATGTTGTGCTAGTATCGACAGGACCTAAATTATCAACAGGTTCCCCAAGTACATTGAAAATTCGTCCTAGAGTCGCTCCGCCGACTGGAACACTTAGAGGATTTCCCATATCAACCACGTCCATCCCTCTCTTTAAACCCTCGGTCGCGCTCATAGCTACAGCTCTAACTCGGTTGTTTCCTAATAATTGCTGTACTTCACAAGTCACATTAATTTCTTGACCAAGCGTATCTCGACCCTTAACCACCAGAGCATTGTAAATATTAGGCATCTTGCCCGGGGGGAAGGCTACATCCAGTACCGGACCAATGATTTGGGCAATACGTCCCAGGTTGTTTTTTTCACGTATTGAAACCGCTGGATCCGAAGTAGTAGGATTTATTCTCATAATAAAAAATATGTTCAATTTTGTTGCGAAATTTTTCGAATACAGAAAAAATCTTCGATAGTAAATTCATTGGTTAATTCAATAATAAATGGGAGTAAGCACTCGATTTCATTGGTACCACCCAAGCGAATATGCAATTCAATTTGTTACTTAATTAAATTTCAATGAAGGAATAGTCGTTTTCAAGCTCAACTAACCGAACCGAAACCTAGTTTTAAAATAAAAAATATATGAATAAAAAAAATTTTTTTGGAAAGTCTTTGATTTATTTGTCATAATAGGCAAGACTTTGTTTTATCTAGCCAATTCGAAATGGAACTCTATTTATGATTCAGTATTTCGATCTCATTAGCCTTTTTTTTTCATATTTTCATTTTAGCATATCCGGTTATGCGTCCCATCGATATCAACTCCCCCCCCCCTATTTTTCATTTTCATGGATGAATTCCGCATATTGTCATATCTAGGATTTACATATACAACATATATTACTGTCAAGAGTGATTTTATTATTATTTTAATATTAAATATTTCGATTTATAAAAAGTCAAAGATTCAAAACTGGAAAAACAAGTATTAGGTTGCGCTATACATATGAAAGAATATACAATAATGATGTATTTGGCGAATCAAATATCATGGTCTAAGAAAGAATCATTCTGATTAGTTGATAATTTTGTGAAAGATTCCTGTGAAAAAGGTTAATTAAATCTATTCCTAATTTATGTCGAGTAGACCTTGTTGTTTTGTTTTATTGCAAGAATTCTAAATTCATGACTTGTAGGGAGGGACTTATGTCACCACAAACAGAGACTAAAGCAAGTGTTGGATTCAAAGCTGGTGTTAAAGAGTATAAATTGAATTATTATACTCCTGAATATGAAACCAAGGATACTGATATCTTGGCAGCATTCCGAGTAACTCCTCAACCCGGAGTTCCACCTGAAGAAGCAGGGGCTGCGGTAGCTGCTGAATCTTCTACTGGTACATGGACAACTGTGTGGACCGATGGGCTTACCAGCCTTGACCGTTACAAAGGCCGATGCTACCACATCGAGCCCGTTCCAGGAGAAGAAACTCAATTTATTGCGTATGTAGCTTACCCCTTAGACCTTTTTGAAGAAGGGTCTGTTACTAACATGTTTACCTCAATTGTGGGTAACGTATTTGGGTTCAAAGCCCTGGCTGCTCTACGTCTAGAGGATCTGCGAATCCCTCCGGCTTATACTAAAACTTTCCAGGGACCACCTCATGGTATCCAAGTTGAAAGAGATAAATTGAACAAGTATGGACGTCCCCTATTAGGATGTACTATTAAACCTAAGTTGGGGTTATCCGCGAAGAACTATGGTAGAGCAGTTTATGAATGTCTACGTGGTGGACTTGATTTTACCAAAGATGATGAGAATGTGAACTCTCAACCATTTATGCGTTGGAGAGACCGTTTCTTATTTTGTGCCGAAGCTATTTATAAATCACAGGCTGAAACAGGTGAAATCAAAGGACATTATTTGAATGCTACTGCGGGTACATGCGAAGAAATGATGAAAAGAGCTATATTTGCCAGAGAATTGGGAGTTCCTATCGTAATGCATGACTACTTAACAGGGGGATTCACCGCAAATACTAGTTTGGCTCATTATTGCCGAGATAATGGCCTACTTCTTCACATCCACCGTGCAATGCACGCTGTTATTGATAGACAGAAGAATCATGGTATGCACTTCCGTGTACTAGCTAAAGCTTTACGTCTATCGGGTGGAGATCATGTTCACGCGGGTACAGTAGTAGGTAAACTTGAAGGAGACAGGGAGTCAACTTTGGGCTTTGTTGATTTACTGCGCGATGATTATGTTGAAAAAGACCGAAGCCGTGGTATCTTTTTCACTCAAGATTGGGTCTCACTACCAGGTGTTCTACCTGTGGCTTCAGGGGGTATTCACGTTTGGCATATGCCTGCTTTGACTGAGATCTTTGGAGATGATTCCGTACTACAATTTGGTGGCGGAACTTTAGGCCACCCTTGGGGAAATGCACCGGGTGCCGTAGCTAACCGAGTAGCTCTAGAAGCATGTGTACAAGCTCGTAATGAGGGACGTGATCTTGCAGTCGAGGGTAATGAAATTATCCGTGAGGCTTGCAAATGGAGTCCTGAACTAGCTGCTGCTTGTGAAGTATGGAAGGAGATCACATTTAACTTCCCAACCATCGATAAATTAGATGGCCAAGACTAGAAATTAGATTAGTAATTCACGTCCGTTTTATTAGTTTAATTGCAATTAAACTCGGCTCAATCTTTTTTTTACTAAAAAGATTGAGCCGAGTTTATCTAGTGTATATACTGTTTTTGATAGATACATACTTAATCTAGATATACAAAATCTGAAAAAAAAAAGAAGATTAAACACAACTACAATTTTGTATTGTAGTGTCCACAAGAAATTCTATACGAAATATGGATTCTTAGGATTTTTGTATTCTTTTTTTAAGTTTCGTGTCAGGGCTTGAACCAAGTATCCCCACTTCTTCTACCCATTCTGCATGTTGTCCTTTTCTTTTCATTCCGTATTGGAATAAAAACCTTTTTTTTTATATTAGTATACGAGATTTTACTAAAAAAGTTCTTCATATCGTTATATTCATAAGCGAAGAACAAATATTTCTTTTTTTTAATGAGAATTTTACACAATATAAGAAAATCCTTATTTTCATTTAGAATTGAAATTTATTAATTTCAATTGCTTTTACTTAATAATCTTAGCAATTAGCAATTGCATCGACATGCTTTGCTTACTCTGAATAGAAAATTAACTATTCAAATTTTTTTTTGCATTTTTTAATTTTTTCATTGAATGACTATTCATCTATTGTTATTTTATTTTCATGTAAATAGAGGCTAGAAGCTCTATGGAAAAATCGTGGTTCAATTTGATGTTTTCTAAGGGAGAATTGGAATACAGAGGCGAGCTAAGTAAAGCAATGGATAGTTTTGCTCCTATTGAAAAGACTACTATAAGTAAAGACCGGTTTATATATTATATGTATAAAAACTTTTATGGTTGGGGTGAGCGTTCTAGTTATTACAATAATGTTGATCTTTTAGTTAACTCCAAGGACATTCGGAATTTCATATCGGATGACACCTTTTTTGTTAGGGATAGTAATAAAAATAGTTATTCTATATATTTTGATATAAAAAAGAAAAAATTTGAGATTAACAATGATTTGAGTGACCTAGAAAATTTTTTTTATAGTTATTGTAGTTCTAGTTATCTGAATAATAGATCTAAAGGTGACAACGATCTGCACTATGATCCTTACATTAAGGATACTAAATATAATTGTAATAATCACATTAATAGTTGCATTGACTCTTATTTTCGTTCTCACATCTGTATTGACAGTCACTTTTTAAGCGATAGTAAAAATTCCAATGAAAGTTACATTTATAATTTCATTTTTAGTGAAAGGGAAAGTGAAAGTGGAAAGATTCGTGAAAGCAAAAATGACAAGATAAGAACTAATAGTAATCGTAATAATTTAATGAGTTCTAAGGATTTCGATATAACTAAAAACTACAATCAATTGTGGATTCAATGCGATAATTGTTATGGATTAATGTATAAGAAAGTCGAAATGAATGTTTGTGAAGAATGTGGACATTATTTGAAAATGACCAGTTCAGAGAGAATTGAGCTTTCGATTGATCCGGGTACTTGGAATCCTATGGATGAAGACATGGTCTCTGCGGATCCCATTAAATTTCATTCGAGGGAGGAACCTTATAAAAAGCGTATTGCCTCTGCTCAAAAAAAGACAGGGTTGACTGACGCTATTCAAACAGGTACAGGTCAACTAAATGGTATTCCCGTAGCTCTTGGGGTTATGGATTTTCAGTTTATGGGGGGTAGTATGGGATCCGTAGTAGGCGAAAAAATAACTCGTTTGATCGAGTATGCTACCAATCAATGTTTACCTCTTATTTTAGTGTGTTCTTCCGGAGGAGCACGAATGCAAGAAGGAAGTTTAAGTTTGATGCAAATGGCTAAAATTTCTTCGGTTTTATGTGATTATCAATCAAGTAAAAAGTTATTCTATATATCAATTCTTACATCTCCTACTACCGGTGGGGTGACAGCAAGTTTTGGGATGTTGGGGGATATCATTATTGCCGAACCCTATGCCTATATTGCATTTGCGGGTAAAAGAGTAATTGAACAAACATTGAAAAAAGCCGTGCCTGAAGGTTCACAAGCAGCTGAATCTTTATTACGTAAGGGCTTATTGGATGCAATTGTACCACGTAATCCTTTAAAAGGTGTTGTGAGTGAGTTATTTCAGCTCCATGCTTTTTTTCCTTTGAACAAAAATGAAATCAAATAGAACAGTTAGTTTATCAGAATTAAACGAAAACCCTGAAAAATTCATTTTTCTTTCGAATCCTTTTTTTATCGATATTCTTGTTTACTACTCAGTAAACCTTTATCAACAAGATAAAAAGTGAATTTTTGCTTTCGGGAAGTTCAAATTCGACTAGAAAAATTAAACAAAGTTTTTTTCCTCTCTTGCTTGCATATGGATAGATAATTCAAATAGAGATATAGATCTATAGAGAGTCTTGCATCGTTTTGCATTTCCCGAAAATTACCTGTTGTTGGATCAGATTCCAATAAATTTTGTATAAATTTTTAATGGAATAAAATTTTTTTCTTTATTAATGACTATTAGAAGACAAAAAGAACAAAAAGAATAATAAATCTAACAGGGAGATTATGATAATACATCTATTTGATTTTGAAAGATTAATAAGTCCATTTATTTAGTTTGGCGTTTCTTGTACCTATTTTTTTATTCTATTTATAGTAGGTTCTATTCTATATATTTCTATTAGGTTGTATATTAGTATTAGATATATATTTACTTAAAGATACTTAGTATAATTATATAATATATATAATAGAAATAATAAAAATACAAGATATTCTAAGATATCTTTAGAATTCAGAATATAACAATAACAGGTACAAATATTAAATTGAGGTACCCCATTTTATGACAACTTTCAACAACTTACCCTCTATTTTTGTGCCTTTAGTAGGCCTAGTCTTTCCGGCACTTGCAATGGCTTCTTTATTTCTTCATATTCAAAAAAATAAGATTTTTTAGATCGGATGAGACCGAATCGTATAAATCCCTTTTTTATTTTAAAAACTTCGATTTGATAAGACCCATTTGGTAGAATATTGTATAACACATAGATTCCTACAAACATAACTAAAAAAAGCTTTTATGCATGTGTAAACGTATTATATGGGGTAACTCAATTTGCGCTCTTTTGAAAAAATGGATCATCATTGGACCGCTGTATGAAATTCAAGTCAATGTATTTAATTGTATGTATATAGTTATCAATGTATTTATTTGTATGTATATAGTTATAGGGGATCATATAAAGGAAGGAGATGTTATTATTTTAGATATAAACAATTATATAAATTACTCCTAAAGTAAAGGTTCACAATAAAATAGTTATAGTTGATGAGAGTTACTTTGAAAACAAAAAAAGGAAAGTCATATTTTCTCAATTCCAAAAAATTGTATAACTGGATCTAATATATATGAGTTGGCGATCAGAATCTCTATGGATAGAATTTATAACGGGGTCTCGAAAAACAAGTAATTTCTGCTGGGCCTTTATCCTATTTTTAGGTTCATTGGGATTCTTATTGGTTGGAACTTCCAGTTATCTTGGTAGAAATTTTATATCGTTAGTTGCGTCTCAGGAAATCATTTTTTTTCCACAAGGGATTGTGATGTCTTTCTATGGGATCGCGGGTCTCTTTATTAGTTGCTATTTGTGGTGCACTATTTTGTGGAATGTGGGTAGTGGTTATGATCTTTTCGACCGAAAAGAAGGGATAGTACGTATTTTTCGTTGGGGATTTCCTGGAAAAAGCCGTCGCATCTTTTTACGATTCCTTATGAAAGATATTCAGTCGATCAGAATCGAAGTTAAAGAGGGTGTTTCTGCCCGGCGTGTCCTTTATATGGAAATTCGAGGTCAAGGGGCTATTCCTTTAATTCGTACTGATGAGAATTTTACTACACGAGAAATTGAGCAAAAAGCTGCTGAATTGGCTTACTTCTTGCGTGTACCAATTGAAGTATTTTGAAATGAATTCTTTAAAGTTTAAAGACTAAATCCTTTGGCAGTAGGAAGAAAAAACGAAAGAATTGCTTTCTTTTTTTTTCAATTGAACATTCATCTATTCTTTTATGCTCGTTTTTTTTATATATTTGATAGAAAAGAAAGGGAGTTTATTCGTCTCGAAAATAGAATCATATTTTTTATTTTAAAAATTAAAAAAAGTTCTTTTAGTAGTGATCGAAAAAAGGGGGAATAACATCCTGGAAATACAATTTTTTCTTGATTCAAATTGGAAGTGTATTCTGAGTCTATTTCTGTATTCTTTCTAGATTCAAAGCAAAGACTAAGTATTGAATCAAAAGAAAAAGATAAAAGGGATTATAGGCTCAATACATTCTATTTGAATTAGAATAGAAACTCATGCTCGATAGAAATAGTAGATCTAATAGAATCAACAAATGCGGTAGGTTCATTAACAATTCACAGATTCAAAATGGCAAAAAAGAAAGCATTCATTCCTTTTTTTTATTTTACATCTATAGTCTTTTTGCCCTGGTTGATCTCTCTCTGCTGTAATAAAAATTTGAAAACTTGGATTACTAATTGGTGGAATACTAGACAATGCGAAACTTTCTTGAATGATATTCAAGAAAAAAGTGTTCTAGAAAAATTCATACAATTAGAGGAACTATTCCAGCTGGATGAAATGATAAAGGAATACCCAGAAACCGATTTACAACAATTTCGTCTAGGAATCCACAAAGAAACGATCCAATTCATCAAGATACACAACGAGTATCGTATCCATACAATCTTGCACTTCTCGACAAATCTAATATCTTTCGTTATTCTAAGTGGTTATTCCTTTTGGGGTAAGGAAAAGCTTTTTATTCTCAATTCTTGGGTTCAAGAATTCCTATATAATTTAAGTGATACAATTAAAGCTTTTTCGATTCTTTTATTAACTGATTTATGTATCGGATTCCATTCGCCTCACGGTTGGGAACTAATGATTGGTTATATTTACAAAGATTTTGGGTTTGCTCATTATGAACAAATTTTATCTGGTCTAGTTTCTACCTTTCCAGTCATTCTTGATACAATTTTTAAATATTGGATCTTTCGTTATTTAAATCGTGTATCTCCGTCACTTGTAGTGATTTATCATGCAATAAATGACTAAAAAACGATTCACTGATCCAATTCTACTCTTTCTTACTTTATACATCATAACCAAATCAAAGTCGTATTTACTTTACTCTTTTTTACCCACGAGGGATTCCTTGTATATTTCAATAAAAAAAAATTTTTTTTCAGTAAATGTAAATAGCAGAATTGTGGCTAGGGAAGTATATTATCGACCTACCTAACTTTATTGTAGAAATTTTCGGGATAAATGATTGGACCATGCAAACTAGAAATACCTTTTCTTGGATAAGGGAAGAGATTACTCGCTCCATATCTGTCTCACTCATGATATATATAATAACTTGGGCATCCATTTCAAGTGCATATCCAATTTTTGCCCAGCAGAATTATGAAAATCCACGAGAGGCAACTGGGCGTATTGTATGTGCCAATTGCCATTTAGCTAGTAAGCCCGTGGATATTGAGGTTCCACAAGCGGTACTTCCTGATACTGTATTTGAAGCAGTTGTTAAAATTCCTTATGATATGCAGCTAAAACAAGTTCTAGCTAATGGTAAAAAAGGAGCTTTGAATGTGGGAGCTGTTCTTATTTTACCTGAGGGGTTTGAATTAGCCCCCCCCGATCGTATTTCACCCGAGATCAAAGAAAAGATAGGAAATCTGTCTTTTCAGAATTATCGCCCCAATAAAAAAAATATTCTTGTGATAGGTCCTGTTCCTGGTCAAAAATATAGTGAAATAACCTTTCCTATTCTTGCCCCAGACCCTGCTACTAATAAAGATGTTCACTTCTTAAAATATCCTATATACGTAGGTGGAAATAGGGGAAGGGGTCAGATTTATCCTGATGGTAGCAAAAGTAACAATACAGTTTATAATGCTACGGCAGGAGGGATAATAAGCAAAATTTTACGAAAAGAAAAAGGTGGATACGAAATAACCGTAGTGGATGCATCGAATGAACGCCAAGTAATTGATATTATCCCTCGAGGCCTAGAACTTCTTGTTTCAGAGGGCGAATCCATTAAACTCGATCAACCATTAACGAGCAATCCTAATGTGGGTGGATTTGGTCAGGGGGATGCGGAAATAGTACTTCAAGATCCATTACGTGTCCAAGGCCTTTTGTTCTTCTTAGGATCGGTTGTTTTGGCACAAATCTTTTTGGTTCTTAAAAAGAAACAGTTTGAGAAGGTTCAATTATCCGAAATGAATTTTTAGATCTGTCTATTTAGCTTTATCAAATTCGTAAAAAAGAAAGAACCAAAAAAATTATCAAAAGCCTTTTTGTCTCTCTTTAGACTTTCGATTCCTTTTCGACCAGGTGTCAGGAATTACTTGTCTGATAGTCCTAATCCTAGTATGTATATTAAGACGAATTCATTTTATCCCCTTTTCTTTATTTTTCAATACAAATTTGTATTGAAAAATGGGAGGGGGTGTAATGTAACTCTGTCGTTAGTGACCAATTGAAATTGATAGAATGTATCAATAATCAAGAGTTTTTTTGTAATTAGAATGGAAAAATTTGACTAGATACTAAAATAAGGAAAGCAAGCGCAGAAAAAAGGGAACTATAAATTGGCGAAATAACAAATTTTAGGGACTATAGGGAGTATTATTTGTCTTGCGAGTCTTCGACACAAGAAAAGGATGTCTAAAATTCCTTTTCTTGTGTCGATCTTGTCATTCTTAATTGCATTCGTTAAAAAATCCTATTCTTAGTTTACATATATATTACTGTTTCTATATATATAACGTTTTAATATATCTATATTAATATATATAGTATATATAATTATTAATTAATAGTATAATAATAGTTACTTTTTGTAGTTTTATTTATTTTTATTTCAATTTTGATGAAATACTAAATAAATAAAAAATAAGAAAAAACTTCTATTAGTATAGACAAAAGTTTAATGATAGATCTAATGATAAAAAATATTGTGTCAGCCGGGAAAGCAGAAAAATAAAATTAAGTGATTCCCCCCTTTTTTTCTATCTTTGAAAGGTTAATAATAAATACTATATGTTCGTAACCTACTAATCTAATTAAGTTCATTTTTCAAAAACACGATAAAAATTGTTCTGATTATTAGCAGTTCAACGGGACCCCCTCGAATCAGACAAAGAAGGAAGAGTTGGGCCCCGTTGAGTTCTTATGTTTTCACGTCTATAACTCAGTTCATCCAATTTCTACAGGGATGAACCTAATCCTGAATATGAACCATAAAAGAAAATACCTATTAAACCGATCACAAGAATACCAGCTACAGTACCTATTACCCAAAGAGGAATCCTTCCAGTAGTATCAGCCATTTATCCCGCTTCCCTCCACATTTCATCGAGTGGTCATGCTAGAAACATAAACAGTCAGAGATAATTATGATATATAATCCATCCGAATGGGATAAGAAAATTACTACTCTTTCTTTTTTATTTTATTATTCTACGCTCTTTTCTTAATTTTAATTGAAGAAATAATTCGAAAATAAAACAGCAAGTACAAAAATGAGTAATAACCCCCAATAGAGACTGGTACGATTTAATTCAACATTTTGTTCGTTCGGATTTGATTGTGTCATAGCTCTATAATTGAATTCGGTTTATCGTTGGATGAACTGCATTGCTGATATTGACCCCAAAAAAGAAACGGTAGGTACAGCTAGTCCATGAACAGCCAACCAGCGCACTGTAAAAATTGGATAGGTCCTATCTATAGTCATTGGGTCCTCCTAAAAAGATCTACTAAATTCGTCGAGTTGTTCCAAAGAATCAAAACGGCCTGTTATTAATGGAATGCCTTGTCGGCTCTCTGTAAAATACTCGTTTGGGCGAGGGCTCCCAAACACGTCGTAAGCTAAACCGGTGCTGACGAATAACCAGCCCGCAATGAATAGGGAAGGTATAGTAATGCTATGAATGACCCAGTATCGAATACTGGTAATAATATCAGCAAAAGAACGTTCTCCTGTGCTTCCAGACATACTGAACTCCAGATATTCTCGTAGGGAATCGATTCTGTAAAAGATGAATCAGTAAACTCAAATTCACTGAGATTACATCTTTGTGAGATCGTCAATAAAGTACCAAGGGTATTTTTAGAGTCTACCGAATCAGTATAGCTATCCTTCTTCTGACACAGCAACGCAATTTGAATTAGTATAGAAATGAAGTGTTAGATAATTTATTTCGTTTTTTTCTTGCTTGTCGATGTATAACCATGTCCCACTTCTTCAAATTCCTGTATCTGTAATCTATAAGGGCTTTGATCCTTTATTTGTTTTGGACTAGAAAATAAACTAAAGATTAGATAAAATGAAAATTCAAGAGGGTGGTTTCTAATTCTAATAATTCATTAAGGAAATTCTCATATTGTCCCAAGTCAATTGAATCCAAAACCCATCAATTTCATTTTTGTTGCATATGCATAATTGTAGAAGAGATTTTTTTGTAATGATAATGTGACCCCCCCTTTTTTGCTTTTTATTTCATTTTATTTTAAGGAATTAATTTCCAGTAACAAGAAAAGGAAGAATAGTTTTGGATCAATTCAAAAGAACAACAAATAATAAAAAAATAATAATACTAAATCTTTGGAATGCGTGCATTGTTTTGTTGTATTCAATTCAAAGGTTTTTTCTTTCTTTAACTAACTACAAAGATGATGGGTTTTTCACTCTATTTTCTATATAATATCGAAAGAAAAAAACCTAAAACCTAGAAAGGAAACGATAAGAGAAATTGCTAATTACAAGTTTTAAAAATCTCGTTAAAATAAATAACTATTTTTTTGACTGATCTCGTTCTCCGTGTAGGATACTGCTTTTTGGTTTAATTTCATAGATTAAATGAAGAAAACTGCTCTACTATATTAATCTACTTTATTCAAAAAAAGTTCTATGTTTTAACTGAAGTTATATAATAGAGTTATTTTTTTATGTATTATTTTTTCTTATTAATTTCTTAAAGTAAAGGGTTTTTCAATGAATCAGTTACGTGAATTCTGAATCCTGAGATGGTACAGATGCCAAAGACGATGAATTTAGTTTTTTTCTTTTTATCTATTTTTGTTCATACCACCGATAATGATTGATAACTCACAAATTTTCAAGTGAATTTTTTGATTCTTGGAACTAGTATTTGTATCTATCTTAAAAATTTTTTTTTATTGAAACTTCGGGAAGTACTTTAGAAACATATGTATAAAAAAACATATTTTATTGAGTCCCTTCATGCCTACTATAACTAGTTATTTCGGTTTTCTACTAGCAGCTTTAACTATAACCTCAGTTCTATTTATTGGTCTAAGCAAAATACGACTTATTTGAAATTAATTGAATGAATCTTTTTTGATCAAAAAAGATTTATATGGTATTTCATATGTTCGATAGTTCTTTACCGTGTTAATTACCCAATTTTGGTCATTGAGATTCATCGGCAATACAGATTAAGAGCTAGGAATAGATAGTACCTCTCTTTTCTCCCTTTCAAAAATGAAAACAAAAGAAAATTGAAATGATTGAAGTTTCTTTATTTGGAATCGTCTTAGGTCTAATTCCTATTACTTTGGCTGGATTATTCGTAACTGCTTATTTACAATACAGACGTGGTGATCAGTTGGACTTTTGATTAATTAACATCTCTTTTTTTTTGACTGACCTCCTTCTTGCTTTCATATGCGGGAGGTCTAATTCAGATTGCTGCTCAATTATTTGCGAACAGTGGAATTTTGACACAATCTAATAAACAAGAGTGACATCACGCTCTGTAGGATTTGAACCTACGACATTGGGTTTTGGAGACCCACGTTCTACCGAACTGAACTAAGAGCGCTTTTCTTGTTTTTTCTAAAAAAACGAAAAGGCTAGAAAGAGGACATTCTTTAACCCGAATCGATTTTGTATTTTGTACGTATATACTATATCATAGTATATCATAAATTTCAGAATTATATGTATGTCCAATTTTATTAAAAAAAGATAGATCTAAAATAGATTCCTCGTTACTGCTCAGAAGAGCAGTAATAGGTAGGGATGACAGGATTTGAACCCGTGACATTTTGTACCCAAAACAAACGCGCTACCAAGCTGCGCTACATCCCTTTCAATTGGTTTACAGTGTCATTGTAAACAATTCCTATCTTGTTTTCCACATCCTTCTTTTATTTTTTTTCATATCAGATAACAAACATATATATAATTAAAAAAATTACTTTTTTTAGGCAAATCCTAAAAATTTCAAATTTACATAAAAAGGCGTTTCCATTTTAAAATGGAATCTATAAGATCGTTCTAGTAGACAATATTTCAATTCTAATTTTGAAAATGGGGGGGGTTACATATACAAATACAAGAACTTCTTAACTACATGTACATCTATAGTTATATATATTACTATATATATTGTAATACAATAAAGAAGAAAGAAGGAGGATTTCAAATGCGAGATCTAAAAACATATCTTTCCGTAGCACCGGTACTAAGTACTCTATGGTTCGTTTCGTTAGCAGGTTTATTAATAGAGATTAATCGTTTATTTCCAGATGCATTAACATTTCCCTTTTTTTAATTCTAGTTATTAACATCAGAAAGGATAAAAAAATTTAGAGATACGATCAACGATCGGGGACTAACCCCCCCTTTTTTTCTAATTCATTTTTATTATAAAAAAATGAATTAGAAAAGGGGGGGCGAAAGGTCATAAAAACGAGGGTTCAGGATCCAATAAAAAAAAAAGTGTTGCTTGGGAAAGAGTATCCTACGAGATACTTAAAAAAAATACTGTACAAAGATTTGAAATATAGTTTTCAAAAAATCATTATATTACTTATTATTTTATTTTTATTTAATTACTAATTAATATTCATTGCAACGAAATATTTAAGACATTTTTTTAATTAATTAACAGCTTCTATTTTTTTGGTTCTTGTTCTTTATGGATCCTAAAATGAAAACAGAAGGTTGGGGGTGAATCATAAATCCAAAGGAGGTTTCATGGCCAAAGGTAAAGATGTTCGAGTAACAATTATTTTGGAATGTACCAGTTGTGTTCGAAATGATATTAAGAAAGAATCGGCTGGAATTTCCAGATATATTACTCAAAAGAATCGGCATAACACTCCTAGTCGATTGGAATTGAGAAAATTCTGTCCCTATTGTTATAAACATACAATTCATGGGGAAATCAAGAAATAGATAAAATTGAGTCCTTGTATGTCAAATTTTATTTTAAGAACAGGAATAATGAGAGTATCTACGTATTATTACATATATATAAATATAAACAAATAAAATAATAGAAAGAAATAAAATCCTATATTCTTAATTCTATATAGAAACTCTATCCTATATAGAAATAGAAATCGTTTTTATTTTGATCCGATCAAAATAGGATTTTAGAGGTAAGGAATAAAAAATTATGAATAAATCTAAGCGACCTTTTACTAAATCCAAGCGATCTTTTCGTCGGCGTTTGCCCCCGATCCAATCGGGGGATCGAATTGATTATAGAAACATGAGTTTAATTAGTCGATTTATTAGTGAACAAGGAAAAATATTATCTAGACGGGTGAATAGAGTAACTTTAAAACAACAACGATTAATTACTATTGCTATAAAACAAGCTCGTATTTTATCTTTGTTACCTTTTCTTAATAATCAGAAACAATTTGAGAGAAGTGAGTCGACCCCTAGAACTACTAGCCTTAGAACCAGAAAAAAATAGACTTATTCTTCAATTGAATAACTAATCTGAAGGAATTAAAAAAGAGGTTAATATTTTGTTCGACAAATCCAATCAAGAATCAAAATTTGATTGTTACGTCTGTGTCTGTCATAAAAATAAAAAAAAAGAATCGTCGAAAAGAAAAAGAATAAGTCTATTTTTAGCGACTATATACCCTCGTTTTGTTTTGACGACTTTTTTTATAATACTAATTTCTACTCTACCCTCCCCGAGCTTATTATACTTAAGAACTCTATTTCAAATATTTTAGTGGATTTCTTCCAATCCCCTCATTTTTTGATCTCATTTGAAATCGTATAAAGACAACTCCTATTTAATAGAGCTATTTGTGCAAGTATTTTTCGATTAAGAAGTAATTGCTTCTTGTACAGATTGTGTATGAATCGGTTATAACTATAGAATACCTCCGTTTCGTGAATTACGGCATTTATTCGAGTGATCCATAAACGACGAAAATCTCTTTTTCTTTTACCCCTATCCCGACGAGCCGAAACTAAAGCTCTTATTCTCTGTTGAGTCATAGTTCGTGTAAGTCGTGAATGAGCCCCTTGAAAGCTTGATGCAAATAAACGAAGTTTTGTTCTACGCCTCCGAGCTATATATCCGCGTTTAATTCTAGTCATTGAATAAATCAAACTTTGATGAATAACTAATTCTTTTTTTAGTTATTCTTTTCCCCTTTACTAGTCATTAATAACCAAACTAATTATTCCAATGTATAAAAAAAAAATTCCAATGGCTTTTGCTACTCTAACCTTCCCCACCACTATTTTTGGCTAGGTATTTTCCTTTGCTTTGAAAGGATAAATTGCCTTGGTACTTGATATAAAAAAAATAGAATAACTACAAAAAGTAGTAAATAGAAATGGATAAATAGTGGGTTCCTTCGTTTCTATGGTTACTTCTAAAACGGTGAGGTCCTCTCTATACACCGGAGCTCCTTCTTTTAATTAATCAATACTATTGGTAACTTGTACAATTCACATTCTTTGGCTCTACCCCATTAATATTCCAGTAAATAGGTCTTTCACAATGAGATCCACTTTATACAGTAACGGTATTTTATTTTAAAATTGATTTGGTCATTTACCCTGTTAGTCCGTTTTTTTCTTTCAAGAGTGGAATCTTTTTAATAAAAAATGGGATTTCCCCCGCTTAATTGATAACCATTTGTTATCATTGGGGGTTTTCTAAAAAATGGAGTTGATTGGATTTGCACCAATGTAAACCATAAGTTTCAGACACAATAGAAGATATGAACGATCTATCTTTTTGAAATAATGAATCGAGTTCCTCCATTCTATTTTATTAACAGGTACTGATCCTTGATATTTAAAAAAGAATTTCCTTTTTGTGTTTCAGTCTATGATCTAAACGAGTCGCACATACACCCGAGTACATGTTCCTCGTCGCTGAGGGCATCCCCGAAGCGCTGGGGATTTCGTGACATTTCGGATTGGCTGTCTTGTATTTCTAATAAGTTGTTTAATGGTTGGCATACGTAATCATATAAATAATGGGCTGGTTTAGATGGGTTCTAACCGGCTAATTATTTATTACTTCTCTTCAAGATTCTCTTCAATATATTTTTTTTATATTGAAGAGAATATGAAACTAAACCTTTAATCTAAAAAGATATAAAATTAGCAATGGTAGATTTGCATGAAATCGCTCCTATTTTTATTGAACCGCTACAAGATCAACAATTCCATGAGCTTGGGCTTCTGTTGCTGACATAAAAACATCCCTTTCCATGTCTTCGGATACAACCCATATAGGTTTGCCCGTTCTTTGTACATAAACCCTTGTGATGGTTTCGCGAAGTTTTAGTAGTTCTTCCGCTTCCAAGATAACTTCTCCCGTTTGTGCCTCATAAAACGAACTAGCGGGTTGATGGATCATTACCCTGATGATATAATAGAAAAGGTTTTTCTATTTCGCAGAATGAGGCGAGATAACCAAAAAAACAGAGAAATTTGAATAACCGTACAGGCTTTTTTGTGCGTTGCATACGGCTCTACAATGGAATTTACGTTTTTGACCTTTCCTTTCGGCGAAAGAAAACAAAATATAGGTTCTATTATACGCAGATCCATAAACGATCCAATTACCATCCTTCTTTTTTTGAGTTAAAAAAATAAATACTATGATGGTTCCGTTGCTTTATATATCATTTTTTTGATCCGTCTATGATTCAGCAATCCCAAAGTGTCGTTTTTTTTGTTTTTGTAAATAAGCTTCCGGTGTGAAAACAAAGTTTGTGACGCTGAGATGTGCCCGAATAGGGAAGATTTCGTTTTAAATACCCCTTTCTTATCCCATACTACTCTTTCAATATATAATCTAATTTTTTTAATCTAAAAAATTTCATATCGAATTCGAAGTGCCATGCTATTATTACTTAACTAATTCATATTTCCGAGGGCGAAGGCATAGTATTTTTTATCGAAAATAAAAAACTCATTGGCGCCAAGCGTGAGGGAATGCTATACGTTTGGTAATTTCTCCTCCGACTAGGATAAAGGATGCTATTGAAGCGGCCAATCCCATGCATATTGTCTGTACATCGGGTCGCACAAATTGCATAGTATCATAAATAGCCATTCCAGATATTACCCATCCACCAGGAGAGTTTATAAACAAATAAAGATCTTTGGTATCCTTTTCTATACTGAGATATATCATAAGACTAATAAGTTGATTCGAGATTTCGGTATCAACCTCTTGGCCTAAAAAAAACAATCTTTCTCGATAAAGTCGGTTGATTAGGATAAAATTTTATTCCTTAGGAGCCGTACAGGCACCTTTTGATGCATACGGTTCAACAAAAATTGTTAAAAAATCAATGTGTCGATTCCAACCCCTTTTTTTTTCAGAGAAGGCTTTTCTTTCTAACTTAATAAGGGAAGGGCTTGCTTCCCTTTTAAAAGTAAAAGAAAAAATAAATAAGTTTTGGCCCCTTTTATTTATTAGATATTATAATCCTAATAATAAAATAATAAAACGATTGATTAGGCCTGTCAGACTACCTTGATTCATTGATATTTTTTTTTCATCCAGATTCAGTTGAAATGGGGATGTTTTTTTCTTGTTCCTGAATGGGCTTCTTCCTTTTTTTATTCCGTTTTTTAGGTTTATGCTCTACTCCGAGTAAAAGGAAAAATTTGCCCGATTTTGATTTGCACATATAGGACAAATGAACCAAATACCGCGTCTTTTTTTTTTTTTACTACTCCTTCTTTTTTTTCAATTAATTTCTTTCACATGTCTTCTGTCAAATAGTCAACAAATTTTTAATTATATTATTTGATTTGATCAACAGTTTTAGATCACCCTGTTTCAATTTTTTGTATTTTTTATATTTTTTAATAGAATTTTTATCATAATTTTGATATCATATTCATACCATATTAAGTAGTAATTATAAAAATATTATATATTAATTATCAATTGGATTTTTGCTAAACGGAGCCTGGATACTTAATTTTATTAGTCCGATCACGTAAACCATAAAAAATTTTTGATAATCTAATATCAATCTAAATACTCCCTGCATTTAATTCTAATTTATTTTTTGCGCTTCGCGTTACAAATTTTTGATAATTCAATCAATCTTTTTGAGCGAAACAGAGGATATCTCGATCGAGGGAGAAAATGGGGAAATCCCATATAGCCCAATATATCTGACAAGTCGCACTATATGTCAACCCAAGATGTATCTCCTTCTCCAGGACTTCGAAAAGGTACTTTTGGAACGCCAATAGGCATGAAATGAAAAAAAAGAGAATGAAGTTCTCTAGTTCACTTTGATGTGGAAACGTAAGACTGTAAGTTTCATTTTTTTTTATCATATTATCCTTTTTTCCGACTTTATTAATATTAATCATATTAAAATTAATCATATTTAATACATAAGTTGAATAAGCTAAAATAAAATATAAAATAAAAGTAAAGTAAGAGAGAATGAATAAAAATTAAAGGAAACTTTTTACGAACGGGCTTCTAAATGATGAACAACAATAGCTATCTTGATTCATATAAAATAGGATTCACCCCCATTGCGTATTGGTACTTATCGGATATAGAATAGATCCGCTTCCCTTTTTTCCTATGAATCGAATTGTTCCATTATTACTAACAGAATAGAACAAATATTAATCCTTTCTCCGAAATAATTACCTAAAAAGGGGGGGTCCATAACATAGTTTTTTTCCAATGCAATAAAGTTACATAGTGTCTATTTTTCATTGATAAAGGGGTATTTCCATGGGTTTGCCTTGGTATCGTGTTCATACTGTTGTATTGAATGATCCCGGTCGTTTACTTTCGGTTCATATAATGCATACTGCTCTGGTTGCTGGTTGGGCCGGTTCCATGGCTCTATATGAATTAGCTGTTTTTGATCCCTCCGACCCTGTTCTTGATCCAATGTGGAGACAAGGTATGTTCGTTATACCTTTCATGACTCGTTTAGGAATAACCAATTCATGGGGCGGTTGGAATATTACAGGAGGGACTATAACGAATCCGGGTCTTTGGAGTTACGAAGGGGTAGCCGGAGCACATATCGTGTTTTCTGGCTTGTGCTTCTTGGCAGCTATTTGGCATTGGGTATATTGGGATCTAGAAATTTTTTGTGATGAACGTACAGGAAAACCTTCTTTGGATTTGCCCAAGATTTTTGGAATTCATTTATTTCTTTCAGGAGTGGCTTGCTTTGGTTTTGGCGCATTTCATGTAACAGGATTATATGGTCCTGGAATATGGGTATCCGACCCTTATGGACTAACCGGAAAGGTCCAACCCGTAAATCCGGCGTGGGGCGTGGAGGGTTTTGACCCTTTTGTTCCGGGAGGAATAGCCTCTCATCATATTGCAGCAGGGACGTTGGGTATATTAGCGGGCTTATTCCATCTTAGTGTTCGTCCGCCTCAACGTCTATACAAAGGATTACGTATGGGAAATATTGAAACCGTCCTTTCCAGTAGTATTGCTGCTGTCTTTTTTGCAGCTTTTATTGTTGCTGGAACTATGTGGTATGGTTCTGCAACTACTCCCATCGAATTATTTGGTCCTACTCGTTATCAATGGGATCAGGGATACTTTCAACAAGAAATATATCGAAGAGTTAGTGCTGGACTAGCTGAAAATCAAAGTGTATCAGAAGCTTGGTCTAAAATTCCTGAAAAATTAGCTTTTTATGATTATATTGGTAATAATCCAGCAAAAGGGGGATTATTCCGAGCGGGTTCAATGGACAATGGGGATGGAATAGCTGTTGGATGGTTAGGACACCCTGTCTTTAGAAATAAAGAAGGGCGCGAACTTTTTGTACGCCGTATGCCTACTTTTTTTGAAACATTTCCGGTTGTTTTGGTAGACGGAGACGGAATTGTTAGAGCGGACGTCCCGTTTAGAAGGGCAGAATCTAAATATAGTGTCGAACAAGTAGGTGTAACTGTTGAGTTTTACGGTGGTGAACTCAATGGAGTGAGTTATAGTGATCCCGCAACTGTGAAAAAATATGCTAGACGGGCTCAATTGGGTGAGATTTTTGAATTAGATCGTGCTACTTTGAAATCTGATGGTGTTTTTCGTAGCAGTCCAAGAGGTTGGTTTACTTTTGGGCATGCTTCGTTTGCTCTACTTTTCTTCTTTGGACACATTTGGCATGGTTCTAGAACCCTCTTCAGAGATGTTTTTGCTGGTATTGATCCAGATTTGGATGCTCAGGTGGAATTTGGGGCATTCCAAAAACTTGGAGATCCAACTACAAAAAGACAAGCAGTCTGATGCAACATTGCTTTTTTTCTTTTAGTTTCTGTTTGCGATTTTTTTGATTTCATTTTATTTAAATTTTATTTAATTAGGTAGGGTACTGTAGGAATCTTGATTTAAATCGCTGCCGTTTCTTTGACTCTTTTTTGTTCTTTATCCGGAGGGATACTCCTCAGTAAACATAAACAGGTATGAAAGCTATAATTGTAAACCACGATCAAATTTATGGAAGCATTGGTTTATACATTTCTCTTAGTATCGACTTTAGGGATCATTTTTTTCGCTATTTTTTTTCGGGAACCGCCTACAATTTCAACTAAAAAATGAAATAATTTTTCATTCTCTTCATTGACGTAATCAGCCTCCAAATAGTTGGAGGCTGATTACGTTAACTAGTCCCCGTGTTCCTCGAATGGATCTCTTAGTTGTTGAGAGGGTTGCCCAAAGGCAGTATATAGAGCATACCCAGTAAAACTTACAAGTAACCCAGATATAAAGATGGCGACTAGAGTTGCTGTTTCCATTATTATAGAATTGAAAGACCACAATGGATCTATGCTAAGATCGTTTATTTACAACGGAATGGTATACAAAGTCAACAGATCGTAATGAATACAAAATAAGATTTATGGCTACACAAACTGTTGAAGATAGTTCTAGATCTGGTCCAAGAAGCACTACTGTAGGGAAGTTATTGAAACCGTTGAATTCTGAATATGGTAAAGTAGCTCCTGGATGGGGAACGACCCCTTTGATGGGTGTTGCAATGGCGCTATTTGCGGTATTCCTATCTATTATTTTGGAGATTTATAATTCTTCTGTTCTACTGGATGGAATTTCAGTGAATTAGACTGAGAAGAATCTTGAAGTCCTAGCTTTTTGTTCGATACAAAAAAGTAAAGTATGTAGGTCTAAAATTTTTAGCCTGTTCTCCTTTGGTAGTTTGACCGCGAAATTTTTTTTCTGCATTGTATATTTCCGGAATATGAGTGTGTGACTTGTTAGAATTGACCCTATGGATAGTACAGAGAAGGGGGTCTGTCATCTTTATCAAGATGGTTTTACTTCGTCGGATATTCATTCGAGTATCTGGAGCACGAAATAGATCAAATAGATCACAAAGTTTTCGAACTATGATTCATACTTAATACTTAGACCTCGTAGCCGGACTTCTTTCCGTTCTATCTTATAAATTTTCATAAATCAAACTTTTTTCTGCTTTTAAACTCTTATTTAGATCAAAGGACAAACGCTTCTTTGTATTTTATGTTTTTAATCATTATAGCTCTTTTTTTGATTGAATAAGTGATGATCCAATGGTTCTCACTCAGTGAACTTTGGACTTTGAAGGTTTCATTGAATTATCGTGGTTCTCGTATGAATCTGAGGTTTCAATTAATAAGTAGGGTCTTAACAAGAAAATTCCTATCAATAATAAAGAAAACAAGAAGAAATACGTATTCCCATTCCATACAAATACCAAATAAAAAAGACAATAACGATAGGTAATCTAGAAGATTCAAGAGGCCTGTAACGATCAACACAACATAAAGACGTATGAGCTGACTTGAGTTTTTGGCATTTAACCACAAAGAAGAGCTTTCGCATTTTGACTCTTTCATATCTTTAAATAATATTGAATGAGAGAGAAGTTTAAAACTTTATATTACATATCCGTTTCAATCAGTATTTGGGTCTTTTTTTTGTTTGAGCTGTACGAGATGAAATTCTCATATACAGTTCTTGGAGGGGGAGTAACCTTGGTTTACCTATCTCAATAAAGTTTATGATTGGTTCGAAGAACGTCTTGAGATTCAAGCGATTGCAGACGATATAACTAGTAAATATGTTCCTCCGCATGTCAACATATTTTATTGTCTAGGAGGAATTACCCTTACTTGTTTTTTAGTACAAGTAGCTACGGGATTTGCTATGACTTTTTATTACCGTCCAACTGTTACTGAGGCTTTTGCTTCTGTTCAATATATAATGACTGAAGCTAACTTTGGTTGGTTAATCCGATCAGTTCATCGATGGTCGGCAAGTATGATGGTCCTAATGATGATCCTGCACGTATTTCGTGTATACCTCACCGGTGGTTTTAAAAAACCTCGCGAATTAACTTGGGTTACTGGTGTGGTTCTGGGTGTATTGACCGCATCTTTTGGTGTAACAGGTTATTCTTTACCTTGGGATCAAATTGGCTATTGGGCAGTCAAAATTGTAACAGGTGTACCTGACGCTATTCCGGTAATAGGATCGCCTCTTGTAGAATTATTACGCGGAAGTGCTAGTGTTGGACAATCCACTTTGACTCGTTTTTATAGTTTACACACTTTTGTATTACCTCTTCTTACGGCTGTATTTATGTTAATGCATTTCTTAATGATACGTAAGCAAGGTATTTCTGGTCCCTTATAAATAATATAGATTCTAGATATTTTTAATTACTAATTTATCTTATTACTTGGTGAAGGAACAATCGTATTTTATTGCTATAAATATGGATTATTAAAAAAATAAGACATGTATTTGGATATTTCCCTTCAACTCCACAATATTGTATTATTTTTTTGACATAAAAAGTTGAAGGGAATTCTATGAAGAGAAAATGGATTATGGGAGTGTGTGACTTGAACTATTGATCGGGCCGTGCAGAAATATGACTTTATCTGCTACATTGGAATTCACAACCAAATGTGTCTTTGTTCCAACCACTGTGTAAGCCCCATACAGGGGATAGGCTGGTTCACTTGAAGAGAATCTTTTCTATGATCATAATACCCGACGATGTCGTGGATGAGTGGGCTCCGTAAAATCCAAAAATCCAGGAGATTAAGGGATGGAACATAATAAATTAATAGTATGTAAATGCATTCATTTCCTCTGCATCGACTCGATTTATGATACTATCGGAGTGAATACAGGATCTAATGAAGAGTAGAGGGTAGACTTCATTAGTAACAAGTAAATCCTTTGTATTTTAAAAATCTCGATATAATTTTTGAGATTAAGGATTAATTGATAAGGTATGAGACGATCCAGAAAGCACTTAATCATGATCAACTTTTAAGCTTACGTGGGTGTTGAGCATTTACCTGTAAGAATGGAATTTATGGTAATCTTTAGTTGCAATAACTTTGGAATCGGATAATTATTTTTTTACATATTAAATACTTGTGGATAACATATATCTTTTTTGTATGTATTAATTTAGTTTGGTTAATTCTTGCTCGAGCCGGATGATGAAAAATTATCATGTCCGGTTCCCTCGGGGGATGGATCCATAAGAATTCACCTATCCCAATAACAAAAAAACCAGATTTGAATGATCCTGTATTACGAGCTAAATTAGCTAAAGGTATGGGTCATAATTATTACGGAGAACCCGCATGGCCCAATGATCTTTTATATATTTTTCCAGTAGTCATTCTTGGTACCATTGCCTGTAACGTAGGCTTAGCGGTTTTAGAACCATCAATGATTGGTGAACCTGCGGATCCTTTTGCAACTCCTTTGGAAATATTACCTGAATGGTATTTCTTTCCTGTATTTCAAATACTTCGTACAGTGCCTAACAAATTATTGGGTGTTCTTTTAATGGCTTCAGTACCGGCGGGATTATTAACCGTACCCTTTTTGGAAAATGTTAATAAGTTCCAAAATCCATTTCGTCGTCCAGTGGCGACAACCGTCTTTTTGATTGGCACCGTGGTGGCCCTGTGGTTAGGTATTGGAGCAACATTACCAATTGATAAATCTCTAACTTTAGGTCTTTTTTAATTAAATTTATTCAATTGTAAAATAAAAGGCGTGGGTATCTAGGGAGTAGTCATTTCAAAATGAATTCTCCCTAGATACATATCTAAATTAATTTTATTTAAGTAAAATAGGTTTGACTGGAAAATCGAAATTACGTTGAAGGTTTAAAATCCATTTCAATTTTAAATTTACTTTTTAGTCAATTTTTTTAATGCTTTTTTTATTTTTTTTCTAAAATGTCTAATATCTTTTTTACATCTTCTATGTGAAAATGTTCCATTTTGATAAGGTCTTCTTGACTGTTATTCAAAAGATCCAATAATGTATGTATATTGGACTTTTTGAGACAATTATAGATTCTGGGAGGCAATTCTAATTGGTCAATAAAAATATATTGAAATCCTAGTTCTTTTTTTTTTTTTCTTAGGTTAACTAATCTATTATGAAAAGGAAAAAGGGGTAAAGTAACTTGATGTTGATTGTTCTCTAAATAGAACGTTTCTTCTTCTACATGTAGAAAAGGAATAAATAAATTAATCAAATTCCGGGAGGCTTCATGAAGTGCTTCTTTAGGAGTTAAACTTCCATTTGTCCATATTTCTAGAAAAAGAATCTCTTGTTTTTCATTCCCATTCCCATAAGAATGAATACTATGATTCGCATTTTGAACAGGCATGAATACAGCATCTATAGGATAACTTCGGTCTTCAAAGTTATTTGACATTTTTAGACTATATCCGCGATTCCTCTCGATTTTTAATCCAATACACAAATTTATTGGTTCCGTTAAGGTAGCTATATGCTGTGTATTATCAACGATTTCCACAGAGGGCGGTAAAACTATGTCTCGAGCAGTTATATATCCGGGACCTTGGACACAAATAAGCGCGTTGCGCGTTCCATATAGATTACTTTTTAATACAATCTCGTTCAAATTCATTAAAATTTCATGTACTGATTCTTGAATACCGACTATGTTAGAATAGTCATGTGGTATGTTCTCAGATTTTGCACGTGTAATACATGTTCCTTCTATTTCGCCAAGTAAAGCTCTTCGCATCGCAATGCCTATTGTGTCGGCTTGACCTTTCATAAGTGGAGACAGAATAAAGCGTCCATAATAAAGACGCTTACTGTCTCTTCTTGATTCAACACACTTCCACTGTAGTGTCCGAGTAGATACTTTGACTTTCTCTCGAACCATAGTAATTTTATTTGATCAGATCATTGAATCATTTATTTCTCTTGAAACCCTTTCAGCCTTTATTTAGTTCTATACACGTCGTTTTTTAGGGGGTCTACAACCATTATGTGGCATAGGGGTTACATCTCGTACGAAACTTAAAAGTATACCGCTTCTACGAATAGCTCGTAATGCTGCATCTCTTCCCAGTCCAGGGCCTTTTATCCTTACTTCAGCTCGTTGCATACCTTGATCCACTACCGCTCGAATAGCATTTCCTGCTGCGGTTTGAGCAGCAAAAGGTGTTCCTCTTCTTGTACCCCTGAATCCACAAGTACCCGCGGAGGACCAAGAAATTACCCGACCCCGTACATCTGTAACGGTCACAATGGTATTGTTGAAACTTGCTTGAACATGAATAACTCCCTTTGGTATTCTACGTACATTTTTACGTGAACCACTACGGGTATTTTTACGTGAACCAATTCTTAATATAGGTTTTGCCATATTTTTTCATTTCACAAGAAATATATGGATATATCCATTTCATGTCAAAACGGACCTTTTTTTTTGACTAGCTCCCTGGAAGTGCCTTTTCCTTTAGTAAGATTATCCTTGTCTTTGTTTATGCCTCGGGTTGGAACAAATTACTATAATTCGTCCCCTCCTACGGATTAGCCGACACTTTTCACAAATTTTACGAACGGAAGCCCTTATTTTCATAGTTGTTATTCCTTAATTCTCTTAATATACTTATTCTTGGACGAAAAAAAGGTTTCTTGATATTTTTGAATCTTGAATTGTATCTTCGTGAAAGGAATGTTGAATTTCAAAAAACCACTGACTTATTTGAATCCTTGTTATGGAGTCTAGAAAGTGGCTGTTCCCCGATTAACTTAATACCTAAGAACTTACTAAAACTTTTAACTTTTTCTCCTATAGGTATACCTATACAAAAATATGTCGAATCCTTTCAGAAGCATGACCTAAAATAAAAAAAATCTTTAGTATCTAAACAAAATCGAACCATGCCGTTCGGAAGTGATTCATAAAGAAAACTTTCATTAATTCATTTTTTCTTTAATTTCATTTGGGGTAAAACATTCTAAACTTTTTTAGCAGGGGTGGTATTACACAACCCCCCTTTTTTTTTCACAAATGGTAAGTTCCGGATATCCAATTTTGATATTAGAAGGATTACCATATATAACACAAAATTTCTCCGCCGATTCTTTTTAGTCGAGCTTCTCGATCCGTCATTATACCTTGAGAAGTCGAAAGGATTACAATTCCTATTCCGCCTAAAATTCGTGGAATTCGTTGAGAGTTAGAATAGATTCGTAGACCCGGTCGGCTTATTCTCTTTAAATTTAAAATAGTTTTATAGGATTCTTTCTTATTTCGTCTATGTCTTAGGGTTAAAATCAAAAAATATTGATTGTTTTCGCGATGTTTCCTTACGTTTTCGATAAAACCCTCTCGTAAAAGTATTTTAACAATGCTTTCGGTGATGTTAGTCGATCCTATCCGAACTGTTCCTTTTCTATTCATGTCAGCATTTCGTATAGAGGTTATTATATCAGCAATAGTGTCTTTCCCCATGATAAGTTAAAATTCCTTAATTGTTCTATAATTTTGATATAATCAACATGTTATTTTTCTTTTATTTTTATAAAAATAGAGACGAATTATATATTAATATATGAATTCAATTATTAATATATAAAATTATTAAGGGTATATGCGTGATACACAATCTATTAATTATAATTAATTTTATTTCAATACCATTTTTTTAATCCTATCCTATACTAACTATCAATATTTAGGTCTTATAATACCTCAGGAGCTAATGAAACTATTTTAGTAAAGTTTAATTGTCTCAATTCCCGTGGGATCGCCCCAAAAACGCGAGTTCCTTTTGGATTTCCTTCTTGATCAATGACAACTGCGGCATTGTCGTCATATCGTATTATCGTCCCATTCTTACGTTTGAGTTCTTTACAAGTACGTACAATTACAGCTCTGATCACTTCTGATCTTTCGAGAGGAGTATTTGGGATTGCTTCCTTGATTACAGCAACAATAACGTCACCAATATGAGCATAGCGGCGATTACTAGCTCCTATTATTCGAATACACATCAATTTTCGAGCCCCGCTGTTGTCTGCTACATTCAAATAGGTTTGTGGTTGAATCATATTTTTGTATCTCTTCTTTTAGTGCAAAGGACGAAGTAAAAAAATATTGTTTGTCAAAAAAAAAACTTATAATCTTTTTATCCTTAAATGTTATTTAGCTTTTTCATTCTATATTCCTATTCACAAATAATGAATTGGGTTTTTATAGGCATTTTTGATGCCGCTATTGAAATAGCTTTTCTGGCTATATTTTCTGGTACACCACCCATTTCATAAAGGATTTTACCTGGTTTAACCACAGCTACCCAGTACTCTGGGGATCCTTTCCCAGAACCCATACGCGTTTCCGCGGGTCTTACTGTAACTGGCTTGTCTGGAAATATACGTACCCAAATTTTTCCACCACGTCGTATATTTCGTGTCATTGCTCGTCGCCCTGCTTCTATTTGTCTAGATGTAATCCAAGCGGGTTCAAGTGTTTGAAGAGCATATCTGCCAAAACAAATACGATTCCCACGAGAGGATATTCCTTTTAGTCTTCCTCGATGTTGTTTACGAAATTTGGTTCTTTTTGGGTTATAGTTGATGGGTTTTTTCTAAATGAGAAATTCCATCTCTACTGCAGAACTGGACGTGAGAGTTTCTTCTCATCCAGCTCCTCGCGAATAAAAGGATTAATTAAGATATAGATGTAGTTAATGATTAATCCTATTAATCATGGTATTTTTTTTTATTTCATCTTATCTCTTCTAAATTTGTGTATGTCTTTTTTTAAATAGAATCAAAGATCAATTTTATTTCGATTTATTTAAAAATAACGTAATATCATCATTACAAATGTAATTTTTGTTAGAGTTATAATATTATAACAAATCCTTATTTTATTTTTTTCATTGTTTTTTTCATCTTTTATTACTTTTTTTATTTGAAAAAAAAAAACCAATTTTTCGCCGGCGAATATTTACTCTTTCAATATCTATTTAAGTTTGCTGTTTATACCCCGAGGTCTCAGAATCAAAATCAGAAATCAGAATAGATAATAAAGTTTCTGGTTTATTCCGCCATCCTGTCCAATGAATTACTAAGATTTCTTGTTCACTAGAATCCTATATATTCATGGGTTCCGTCGTTCC
This sequence comes from Raphanus sativus, assembly GCF_000801105.2. NCBI lineage: Eukaryota > Viridiplantae > Streptophyta > Magnoliopsida > Brassicales > Brassicaceae > Raphanus > Raphanus sativus. The sequence goes on from NC_024469.1 coordinate 81,097, forward strand.
CATCGCTTCTTGATTAATCATTAGGCCTGAATTCTACAATGGAGCTTTTACATGAAATTTTGAATTTCATTTTTTTTTTGAGGCAATTTTCTCAGTTTTTATTGGCTCAAGGCTCTTAATTTTTTGTTTTCGGAACAGATTTATCTAATTATTATGAATGAATCTGTATTGATGCTTTATTACATTGCTTTTCTTACAGTGACCTCATAGATTTTCCAAATTGGAATCATATATCATTAATATTCAATTTTTTCGCTCTTTCTTTCATCCTTCCATTTATCCGCATACTTTTTGATTACCTTTCATAACTTAATAATCATCTTTCTTTATTCTTTTTTTTTTTTTTAGTCAGTTGCTCCAATGATATGATCAGCCTATCATATCTTGACTAATTTTTTGGATCCAGATAATGCGAAGCAATGAGTTGCTTAGGTTATTTATTAATGCTGTAGTTATTAGTTGCTCTTATAGGTAAGTTCTTTTTTTTTATCGTAATCTAACCCTAAACCAACGAGTCACACACTAAGCATAGCAATTATATCAAAGGAGTTTTGATGGAAATGTTTATTCAACCTTATAGAATTGCTTATTTTTTTTCTTAAACATAAAAAAGAAGACTACAAGTTTTTATTTTTATTTCTTTTTTTATTTCTTTATAGTGTTATACTATATAGTTTTCGTTTTTTATCATTGGATAAAATGTAAAGACAAATAAAGTTTTTTTATTCTTCGTCTACGAATATCCAAATTTTTATTCCTAAAACCCCATAAATAGTTCGAACTGTATAGGAACAATAATCAATTTTAGCTTCAATTGTTTGTAAAGGAACTCTGCCTTCTCTGATCCATTCAACACGTGCAATTTCTTTTCCGTCGATACGTCCTGCAATTTGTACTTGAATTCCTTTTGTATTCGCCTGTTCAGTTAATTCAATAGCTTTTTTCATTGCTTTTCGAAAAGAAACACGATTTTTTAATTGGCCAGCTATAAATTCTGCAAGAATATTAGGATGCCCATACGGATTGGAAATTCGGGTAATAGCAATGTTGAGTTTTCTATTGGCACAATTAAGTTCTTTTTGAACATTCATCTGTAATTCTTCGATTCTTCGGGGTTTATCTTCAATTAATAATTTAGGAAATCCCATATAGATTATGATCTGAACGAGATCGATTCTTTTTTGAATTTCGATACGTGCAATTCCCTCCATACCAGAGGATATTCTTATATTTTTTTGGACATAATTTTTAATACAGTCTCGTATTTTTTTATCTTCTTCTAAACCTTCAGAATACTTTTTTGGTTGTGCAAACCAAATAGAATGATGACTTTGGGTTGTACCAAGTCTGAAACCAAGTGGATTTATTTTTTGTCCCATAGGCCTCCACTACTATATGTATCGT
>NC_024469.1:87500-92500 GCF_000801105.2 Raphanus sativus
TATGAAGAAAATGAATCTTTTTATCGAAGGATCAGAAAAAATTGGGTCCGGATCTCCTGCGGGAATTATTTTGAAGATCCAAAACCAAAAAGAGTGGTATTTGCTAGCAACAACATAATGGAGGCAGTCAATCAATATAGATTGATCCGAAATCTGATTCAAATCCAATTCCAATATAGTCCCTATGGGTACATAAGAAATGTATTGAATCGATTCTTTTTAATGAAGAGACCTGATCGCAACTTCGAATATGGAATTCAAAGGGATCTAATAGGAAATGATACTCTGAATCATAGAACTATAATGAAAGATACGATCAACCAACATTTATCGAATTTGAAAAAGAGTCAGAAGAAATGGTTCGCTCCTCTTATTTTTCTTTCTCGAACCGAGAGATCCATAAATCGGGATCCTAATGCATATAGATACAAATGGTCCAATGGGAGCAAGAATTTCCAGGAGCATTTGAAACATTTCGTTTCTGAGCGGAAGAGCCGTTTTCAAGTAGTGTTCGATCGATTATGTATTAATCAATATTCGATTGATTGGTCTGAGGTTATTGATAAAAAAGATTTTTCTAAGTCACTTCGTTTCTTTTTGTCCAAGTTACTTCGTTTTTTGTCCAAGTTACTTCTCTTTTTGTCTAACTCACTTCCTTTTTTCTTTGTGAGTTTCGAGAATATCCCCATTCATAGGTCTGAGATCCACATCTATGAATTGAAAGGTCCGAACGATCAACCCTGCAATCAGTTGTTAGAATCAATAGGTCTTCAAATCGTTCATTTTAAAAAATTGAAACCCTTTTTATTGGATGATCATAATACTTCTCAAAAATCGAAATTCTTGATCAATGGAGGAACAATATCACCATTTTTGTTCAATAAGATACCAAAGTGGATGATTGACTCATTCCATACTAGAAAGAATCGCAGGAAATCTTTTGATAACACGGATTCCTATTTCTCAATCGTATCCCACGATCAAGACAATTGGCTGAATCCCGTGAAACCATTTCAGAGAAGTTCATTGATATCTTCTTTTTCTAAAGCAAATCGACTTCGATTCTTGAATAATCCACATCACTTCTGCTTCTATTGTAACAAAAGATTCCCTTTTTATGTGGAAAAGGCCCGTCTCAATAATTCTGATTTTACGTATGGACAATTCCTCACTATCTTGTTCATTCACAACAAAATATTTTCTTCGTGTGGTGGTAAAAAAAAACATGCTTTTTTGGAGAGAGATACTATTTCACCTTCGTCAATCGAGTCACAGGTATCTAACATATTCATATCTAACAATTTTCCACAAAGTGGTGACGAAAGGTATAACTTGTACAAATCTTTCCATTTTCCAATTCGATCCGATCCATTAGTTCGTAGAGCTATTTACTCGATTGCAGACATTTCTGGAACACCTCTAATAGAGGGACAAAGAGTAAATTTGGAAAGAACGTATTGTCAAACTCTTTCAGATATGAATCTATCCGATTCAGAAGAGAAGAGCTTGCATCAGTATCTCAATTTCAATTCAAACGTGGGTTTGATTCACACTCCATGTTCTGAGAAATATTTACAGAGGAAAAAACGGAGTCTTTGCCTAAAAAAATGCGTTGACAAAGGGCAGATGGATAGAACCTTTCAACGAGATAGTGCTTTTTCAACTCTCTCAAAATGGAATCTATTCCAAACATATATGCCATGGTTCTTTACTTCGACAGGGTACAAATATCTAAATTTGATATTTTTAGATATTTTTTCAGACCTATTGCGGATACTAAGTAGCAGTCAAAAATTTGTATCCATTTTTCATGATATTATGTATGGATTAGATATATCATGGCGAATTCTTCAGAAAAAATTGTGTCTTCCACAAAGGAATCTGATAAGTGAGATTTCGAGTAAGCCTTTACATAATCTTCTTCTGTCCGAAGAAATGATTCATCGAAATAATGAGTCATCGTTGATATCGACACATCTGAGATCGCCAAATGTTCGTGAGGTCCTCTATTCAATCCTTTTCCTTCTTCTTGTTGCTGGATATATCGTTCGTACACATCTTCTCTTTGTTTCCCGAGCCTATAGTGAGTTACAGACAGAGTTCGAAAAGATCAAATCTTTGATGATTCCATCATACATGATTGAGTTGCGAAAACTTCTGGATAGGTATCCTACATCTGAACAGAATTCTTTCTGGTTAAAGAATCTTTTTCTAGTTGCTCTGGAACAATTAGGAGATTGTCTAGAAGAAATACGGGGTTCTGGCGGCAACATGCTATGGGGTGGTGATCCCGCTTATGGGGTCAAATCAATACGTTCTAAGAAGACAGATTTGAAAATAAACTTCATCGATCTCATAAGTATCATACCAAATCCCATCAATCGAATCACTTTTTCGAGAAATACGAGACATCTAAGTCATACAAGTAAAGACATCTATTCATTGATAAGAAAAAGAAAAAACGTGAGCGGTGATTGGATTGATGATAAAATAGAATCCTGGGTCGCGAACAGTGATTCGATTGATGATAAAGAAAGAGAATTCTTGGTTCAGTTCTCCACCTTAAGGGCAGAAAAAAGGATCGATCAAATTCTATTGAGTCTGACTCATAGTGATCATTTATCAAAGAATGACTCTGGTTATCAAATGATTGAACAACCGGGAACAATTTACTTACGATACTTAGTTGACATTCATAAAAAGTATCTAATGAATTATGAGTTCAATACATCCTGTTTAGCAGAAAGACGGATATTCCTTGCTCATTATCAGACAATCACTTATTCACAAACTTCGTGTGGGGCTAATAGTTTTCATTTCCCGTCTCATGGAAAACCCTTTTCGCTCCGCTTAGCCCTATCCCCCTCTAGGAGTATTTTAGTGATAGGTTCTATAGGAACCGGACGATCCTATTTGGTCAAATACCTAGCGACAAACTCCTATGTTCCTTTCATTACAGTATGTCTGAACAAGTTCCTGGATAACAAGCCGAAAGGTTTTTTTCTTGATGATATCGATATTGATGATAGTGACGATATTGATGCTAGTAACGATATTGATCGTGAACTTGATACGGAGCTGGAGCTTCTAACTATGATGAATGCGCTAACTATGGATATGATGTCGGAAATAGACCTATTTTATATCACCCTTCAATTCGAATTAGCAAAAGCAATGTCTCCTTGCATAATATGGATTCCAAACATTCATGATCTTGATGTGAATGAGTCGAATTACTTAGCCCTCGGTCTCTTGGTGAACTCTCTCTCCAGGGATTGTGAAAGATGTTCCACTAGAAATAGTCTTGTTATTGCTTCGACTCATATTCCCCAAAAAGTGGATCCCGCTCTAATAGCCCCGAATAAATTAAATACATGCATTAAAATAAGAAGGCTTCTTATTCCACAACAACGAAAGCACTTTTTCACTCTTTCCTATACTAGGGGATTTCACTTGGAAAAGAAAATGTTCCATACTAATGGATTCGAGTCCATAACCATGGGTTCCAGTGCACGAGATCTTGTAGCACTTACCAATGAGGCCTTATCAATTAGTATTACACAGAAGAAATCAATTATAGACACTAATACAATTAGATCTGCTCTTCATAGACAAACTTGGGATTTGCGATCCCAGGTAAGATCGGTTCAGGATCATGGGATCCTTTTCTATCAGATAGGAAGGGTTGTTGCACAAAATGTACTTATAAGTAATTGCCCCATAGATCCTATATCTATCTATATGAAGAAGAAATCATGTAACGAAGGGGATTCTTATTTGTACAAATGGTACTTCGAACTTGGAACGAGCATGAAGAAATTCACGATACTTCTTTATCTTTTGAGTTGTTCTGCCGGATCGGTCGCTCAAGACCTTTGGTCTCTACCCGGACCCGATGAAAAAAATAGGATCACTTCTTATGGATTCATTGAGAATGATTCGGATCTATTTCATGGCCTATTAGAAGTGCAAGGCGCTTTGGTGGGATCCTCACGGACAGAAAAAGATTGCAGTCAGTTTGATAATGATCGAGTGACATTGCTTTTTCGCTCCGAACCAAGGGATCCCTTATATATGATGCAAGATGGATCTTGTTCTATCGTTGATCAGAGATTTCTCTATGAAAAATACGAATCGGAGTTTGAAGAAGGGGAAGGAGAAGCAGTCCTCGACCCGGAACAGATAGAGGAGGATTTATTCAATCACATAGTTTGGGCTCCTAGAATATGGCGCCCTCGGGGCTTTCTATTTGATTGTATCGAAAGGCCTAATGAATTGGGATTTCCCTATTTGGCCGGGTCATTTCGGGGCAAGCGGATCATTTATGATGAAAAGTATGAGCTTCAAGAGAATGATTCGGAGTTCTTGCAGAGCGGAACCATGCAGTACCAGAGACGAGATAGGTCTTCCAAAGAACAAGGCTTTTTTAGAATAAGCCAATTCATTTGGGACCCCGCAGATCCACTCTTTTTCCTATTCAAAGATCAGCCCTTTGTCTCTGTGTTTTCACATCGAGAATTCTTTGCAGATGAAGAGATGTCAAAGGGGCTTCTTACTTCCCAAACAGATCCTCCTACATCTATATATAAACGCTGGTTTATCAAGAATACGCAAGAAAAGCACTTCGAATTGTTGATTCAGCGCCAGAGATGGCTTAGAACCAATAGTTCATTATCTAATGGATTTTTCCGTTCTAATACTCTATCCGAGAGTTATCAGTATTTATCAAATCTGTTCCTATCTAACGGAACGCTAGTGGATCGAATGACAAAGACATTGTTGAAAAAAAGATGGCTTTTTCCGGATGAAATGAAAATAGGATTCATGTAATGTAACAGGAGAAAGGTTTCCCATTACTTAGCCGGAAAGATATGTGTCCATGAAATAGGGATTAAGTGGAACGGAATTGACTGGGTGGTAGAGTTGTAGAAACACCTGTTTCTTCCACTTAGCTCCATGGAACAATATGCTACGACGGAAACATGGAAGAATTGAAATCT
>NC_024469.1:110000-125000 GCF_000801105.2 Raphanus sativus
CAAAATTTTCAACAGTAATAAAAGTTTGATTTCTTACATTATTACTAATTTTATATGTTTTATTGCCAAAAAAAGAAGCTCTTTTCGTATTATTCATTGTTAATAATGGTACTAACCCAAAATTTCTATTAAGTTTGTTATCTTCTTCTTTACCCCATAAAGAGATTGAATAGAAGGAGCGACTTTTTTTTCCACTATAATTTATAAAATAAGTGTTTAAATGTCCTTCAAAAGTAAGTAAATAAATCCGAAACATATAAAATGCGGTTAATCCCGCTGTTGAACAAGCTATTATTGCAAAAATTGGCGAAAATAACAAACTATCATTAAGAATTTCATCTTTAGACCAAAAACAAGCAAGGGGGGGAATACCACAAAGTGAGAGTGTTCCTACTAAAAAGGCAGTTTTTGTAATCGGCACGTGTTTTGTTAAACCACCCATAAGAATCATATTCTGACTTTTATCAGGAGAATATCCAACTATAGCTTCCATTGAATGAATAATGGATCCAGATCCTAAAAACAACAAAGCTTTCGAATAAGCATGAGTAATCAAATGAAATAAAGCGGATCTATAAGACCCCATACCTAGAGCTAACATCATATAACCCAGTTGAGACATTGTAGAATAGGCTAAACCTCTCTTAATATCTTTTTGAGCAAGAGCTAAAGTGGCTCCTAAGAGTACTGTTATTATACCTATCAAAGATATTATATACATTATAGAAGGGATAACTATAAAAAGAGGAAGAAGACGAGCTACAAGAAAAATTCCCGCCGCTACCATAGTAGCAGCATGTATAAGAGCCGAAATAGGAGTAGGGCCCTCCATGGCATCCGGCAACCATACATGAAGAGGAAATTGTGCAGATTTAGCAATAGGACCCACAAATAATAGAAATGCACACAAAGTAAGGAATAAGAGATTTATTCTATTATTTAAAATTAAATTATTGAATATTTCGAACAAATCTTGAAATTCGAAACTGCCAGTTATCCAATAAAGACCTAAAATTCCTAATAATAAACCAAAATCCCCTACACGATTGGTTACAAAAGCTTTTTGACAGGCATTCGCTGCAATAGGTCGTGTGAACCAAAAACCTATTAATAAATACGAACACATTCCAACTAATTCCCAAAAAAAATAAACTTGGATCAAATTAGAACTAGTAACTAATCCTAACATTGAAGTATTAAAAAAACCCATATAAGCAAAAAACCTCAAATATCCTTGATCATGAGACATATAATTATCACTATAAATCAGAACCAAAATTCCAACAGTTGTAATTAATATTGACATAATAGAAGTAAGTGGATCAATAAAGTAACCGAACTCAAAAGAAAATTCATTATTTATGGTCCAAGACCATACATTTTGATGAATGCAACTTATAAAAATTTGTTGAATAGATAGATAGAGCGAAAAGATCATAACTATACTTAACAAAAAAATACTCAGAAACGTCCACATACGTCGAAGGTTTTTTGTTGCTGTCGGAAAAAGTAGAAGTCCAGCTCCGAGTAAAATAGGTACTGGAAGTGGAATGAAAGGGATGATCCATGAATATTGATATGTATGTTCCATAAAATAAAAAACCCTTTTTATTTTATTCTTAAATTTATTATTTCTTATTCACTGGTTTGTATATATATATATTTTTTTCAAAGGGGATAATAAAAAGGCGCATTATTTCAAACTTAAATAGAAATTTTTTCGAATTAGTATAATCCTTCATAAACCTTTGATTGAAAAGAAATATATATTCAAATCAAAAAATTAGAAGTTATTAAATAATATTACTAAGTTACTGTAAAAAAACGATTTGTCTTTTTTTTTTTTACTACTAAATAAAATTGTGATTTTATGCAGATACAGAAAAAAAAAGTGAATTATAATTCCGTATTACAATAATTTATATACATATATTAAGAATAGAACAAAGATTTACACGACAAAAAAATACTTAATATTAATTATAAAAAAAAGTTATTTGGGTTTGATTATTTAGAATTATTATTGAATTATGGAATTTAGTGATTGTCTTCCAGTACACTAAATGAGCTTTTTTTTTCAAGAAATAGTATTATAATCGATATTTTTTTTTTTACATATGAAGTGAAGAAATTTAATAAAATTTTTTCTAATATAATCTATCAGTATAGATTAATTAAATGAGCACTCTCATACGGATTTAAAACGTTAAATACAAAAAATTTTTCAAGAAAAAGGTAAAAAATAGTTGGGTTTTAAATTTTTGAATGTCTGTTTTGTTTGAAAAATAATATATAATAAAATTTGAAAGAAAAAAATTACTCGATATGGAGTACGAAAGAATAGAATAATAAATGTCTTTGACATACAATTATACCACTGAAAAACTTTTTTCATTTTTGAATGGCAGTTCCAAAAAAACGTACTTCTATCTCGAAAAAGCGTATTCGTAAAAAAATTTGGAAAAGGAAGGGATATTGGACATCGTTGAAAGCGATTTCTTTAGGGAAATCGCTTTCAACAGGTAATTCAAAAAGTTTTTTTGTACAACAAAATAAATAAAAAAACACTAGAATCATTAGAATTAGCCTAACGTAAAAACAAATTTTTTAGAATACATATAAATAAAGAAATCAATAGGAACGAAAAGAGAAAAAAAGATAATATATATATAAGAAAGACTCCTATTGATTTTGTAAATAAAAAAAGGGGTATTATTATTTTCCCCATCAATAAATAAATAAAGATCTTGTATTTCCTAGTTAAGAGGAAATACAAGATCTTTAAGCGAAATCAACAGATTCTTGAAATTAATTTAAGTCAAAAATTTTTCACTTTTTACCTTTAGGAATTATTATTTCGCTGAATTCTTATATTCTTTACTTGGAATCAAAGTTATAAAAGCATTTATCCACAATAAGGGAATATTAGATAATAATAAATAATAATATATTATATTTTTTTTAAGTGATCAAAAAATATTATGTTTGTACAATATAAAAAGATGCATGAAAATAGATATTTTGACAATTATTGTTTTTCATTTCTCTTGAGCAACTTAGGCAAATTTTAGTTAAAATTTCTAAGGATTTTTGAGAAGTTTTAATTTTTATTTTTTTAGTAATAAAATCAATTGTAAATTCCATTAAATTAGCTTCTTTATTTAAAATTTGAATCTCGACGATTGAGTAAAAACTTGTTAGTATTATTTTGAACAAATTGCCGCTATGGTGAAATTGGTAGACACGCTGCTCTTAGGAAGCAGTGCTAGAGCATCTCGGTTCGAGTCCGAGTAGCGGCATAAGATCTTATAAAAGAGATATTATAAGTTTTATAATCAAATTAATACCCGACTTTTTTTATAAAATCGGGTAAAACCTAGTATTAATTTATTAATTTTTAACAAATTTTTTATGATTTTTTCAATTTTAGAGCATATATTAACTCATATATCTTTTTCGGTCGTTTCAATTGTACTACTAATTTATTTTTTAACTTTATTAGTTAATTTAGATGAAATCATAGGATTTTTTGATTCATCAGATAAAGGAATCGTAATTACGTTTTTTGGTATAACAGGATTATTATTCACGCGTTGGATTTATTCAGGACATTTTCCATTAAGCAATTTATATGAATCATTAATTTTTCTTTCATGGGCTTTTGCAATTATTCATATAGTTTCCTATTTTAATAAAAAAAAAAAAAATCACTTAAACGCAATAACTGCGCCAAGTGCTATTTTTATTCAGGGTTTTGCTACTTCAGGCCTTTTAAACAACATGCCTCAGTCTGCAATATTAGTACCAGCTCTCCAGTCCCAGTGGTTAATGATGCACGTAAGTATGATGATCTTAGGCTATGGCGCTCTGTTATGCGGATCATTATTATCAATAGCTCTTCTAGTCATTACATTTCGCAAGGTCGGATCTACTTTTTGGAAAAATAATATGAAAATAAAATTTTTATTAAATGAATTTTTTTCTTTTGATGTACTTTACTACATAAACGAAAGAAATTCTATTTTACTACAACAAAACATTAATTTTAGTTTTTCTAGAAATTATTATAGGTATCAATTGATTGAACAATTAGATTATTGGAGTTTTCGTATTATTAGTCTCGGATTTATCTTTTTAACCGTCGGCATTCTTTCAGGAGCTGTATGGGCTAATGAAACGTGGGGTTCATATTGGAATTGGGATCCGAAAGAAACCTGGGCATTTATTACTTGGACCATCTTCGCAATTTATTTACATATTAAAACAAATAGGAATGCTCGAGGTATAAATTCTGCAATTGTGGCTTCGCTAGGTTTTCTTTTAATTTGGATATGCTATTTTGGCGTCAATCTTTTAGGAATAGGTTTACATAGTTATGGTTCATTTACATCGAATTAACTAAAACATTAAAAAAAAAAGAAAAGAATCCAAATAAAAAAAATAGAATCTATATATAACTTCATATAAGTTAAGAAATCAAATTTAGTTTTAGTAGTAAATCATCAAGAACCTTTTGAATCAAGTAGTACAATGATTCAAAAGGTTCTCACAATACAAAAACCAAAAACTTCTTATTATAATTCAATTTAATGTTTTTTTTTATTTCCTGAAAACTATCCATAAAAATAATTAGATAAAATGGATTCGACCTTGTCACTTGCTAATGAGAGCACAAAATCAGGATAAATCCCAATACCAATTATGGGTAGAAGAATAGAGATTGAAAGAAATAACTCTCGGGGTCCAGAATCAAAAAAAGAAAAGTTTTTGGCATTAATTAACTTGTATCCATAGAACATTTGACGTGACATAGATAATAAATATATAGGAGTTAATATCATTCCAATTGCCATTACAAAAATAATTAAAATTTTTGAAATTAAGAAATATTTTTGGCTGGTAATTATTCCAAAAAAAACGATTAATTCTGCAATAAAACCACTCATGCCCGGTAATGCAAGGGAAGCCATCGATAAGATAGTGAACATTGTAAATATCTTTGGAATGGAGATAGCCATTCCACCCATTTCATCAAGATAAACAAGCCGGATTCTATCATAACTAGTTCCTGCCAAGAAAAAAAGTGCAGCGCCAATAAATCCATGAGAGATTATTTGTAAAATAGCTCCATTAAGCCCAGGATCCGTTATAGAACCAATACCTATAATTATAAAACCCATATGAGATACAGAAGAATAGGCTATTCTCTTTTTTAAATTACGTTGACCGGGAGATGTTGAAGCTGCATAAATTATTTGGATTGTACCGACTACCATCAACCAAGGAGAAAACATAGAATGAGCGTGAGGTAATAATTCCATATTGATTCGAACCAATCCATATGCTCCCATTTTTAATAAGATTCCAGCGAGAAGCATACAGGTACTGTAATGTGCCTCGCCGTGGGTGTCAGGTAACCAAGTATGTAAAGGTATAATCGGTGATTTGACGGCAAAAGCAATAAGAAATCCAATATAAAATAGTATTTCGAGTGTGACAGGATAGACTTGATTCGCTAATAGTTCTAAATTTAATGTTGGTTCGTTCGAACCATATAAACTTATACCTAAAACTCCTATTAATAAAAAAATAGAACTTCCTGCAGTGTATAAAATAAATTTTGTAGCTGAATACAAACGTTTCTTTCCACCCCACATGGATAAAAGGAGATAAACGGGAATTAATTCTAATTCCCACATGATGAAAAAAAGTAAAATATCCCGAGAAGAAAATGATCCTATTTGGCCGCTGTACATTGCTAACATCAGAAAATAGAATAATCGGGAATCCCGAGTAACTGGAAAAGCCGCTAAAGTAGCTAAAGTAGTAATAAATCCCGTAAGTAAAATCGTTCCTATAGAAAGTCCATCTATTCCCAGTCTCCAATAAAAATCAAAAAAATTGATCCATTTATAATCTTCGGACAGTTGAATTAGTGGATCGTCCAGTTTAAAATTATAACAAAAAGCGTAAGTCGTTAGAAGAAGTTCTAAGATACAAATGCATATAGTATACCACTTATTAACTTTATTTCCCCTATGCGGGAGAAATAACATTAATGAACCGGCAGATATTGGAAAAACAACAATTATTGTTAACCAAGGAAAATCATTCGTGGTAAAGACAAGATACACCAGGTCCAAAGAACGCGTACTCAAAAAAATATATAAATAAAAAAATATAATTGAACTTTTTTGAGTACGAGTACTTGTCAATAAAAAAAAAAAAATGTATTCCAAATTTATTCAAATCAGGTTTTCGGTAACGTATCAATAAGCTAGACCCATGCTTCGAGTTGTTTCATGCCATAAATAAACTCGAACGCTCAAAAAATCCGTTGGACAGGCAGATTCACATCTCTTACAACCAACACAATCCTCGGTTCTTGGGGCAGAAGCTATTTGCTTAGCTTTACATCCATCCCAAGGTATCATTTCTAATACGTCTGTAGGACATGCTCGGACACACTGAGTACATCCTATACAGGTATCATAAATTTTTACTGAATGTGACATAGGATCTATAGTTTTTTGAATGTCATAAATTTTCAATCTAGTAAACTTATAACTAAATGATATATTAAATTAAAATACTAGATGAAGCAATGATTTCCTTTAATAGAATTTTTTTAATGAATTCTGGCTCAATTGGTAAAAAATGGGGCTAAAATACTTTGATTTCTTAGATTTTCACAAATTTAATCTAGTAAGTCATAACCTATCATATATGCAAATTTAAACCTATAATTTTTTGATTTATGCTACTTATTTAATAAGGTCGATTGGTTGATGCGAGTTGATTTTCTGTTACGATAAATTGACGAGACTATAGCTAATCCAATAGCTGCTTCAGCGGCTGCAATTGCTATAACAAAAATGCAGAAAATATCCCCTTTTAGTTGGGAATTATCAAAAAAATCAGCAAATGTTACGAAATTCATATTAACTGCATTGAGTATAAGTTCAAGGCACATAAGAGCCCTAACCATATTTCGACTCGTGATCAATCCATAAAGACCAATCAAAAATAAATAGGCACTCAAAACAAGTACATGTTCGAGTATCATTGAGCAACTCCTTATCAATTTTGATTCATTATTCAATATGAATAATAAAAACAATTCACCGGATTCAATCAACTAGAATATAACAACAAAGTACGAATAAAAACTATATTAGGGAAAAAATTTCAAATATATATCAAATATAAAAATTGATATTTAAAAAATGAAATAGTATTAAATCAAATCAAATTGAATGGAATGGACGGAAAAAATATCATAACATACACAAAGACAAAGTTTTCTTTGGTATTTACTAATCGCAACCTTTTTTATTGACGAGCCACAGAAATTGCACCTATCAAAGCAACTAAAAGAATTATTGAAATGAGTTCAAATGGAAGAAAAAAATCTGTTGATAAATGAATTCCTATTTGTTGACTATTACTTATTAAATCTTGTTCTAAAATCTGGTTTAATCTTGTAGTCCAAATAACCCCGTACCATGACGTATCGAGAATAGTAGAAATTAATGAAAAAAGAATAGTTGTACAAACCAATGAAGTAATCCCATTCCCAACAGTCCACAGATTGAAATCTATGGAATATTCGGAATCATTCATGAACATCACAGCAAATATGATTAAAACATTTATGGCTCCCACGTAAATAAGGAGTTGTGCAGCAGCTACAAAATGGGAATTTGCTAAAATATACAATAAAGATATACAAACAAGAACAAATCCTAGGGAAAAGGCTGAAAATATTGGGTTAGGAAGTAATACCACTCCCAGACCTCCTACTAGAAGACCAGATCCCAGAAAAACTAAAAGAAAATCATGTATTGGTCCAGGCAAATCCATTATATTATTAAAAAAAGAAAAAATAGAAATCCTTTTCATGACCTTATTAATTTAACCGGGGAATTTTTTTTTAATATGTTTCTAATAGAGTGAAATTAGAATCTAATGAATATTAATTGATGTAGATACAATTATTAGACAGTTTCGCTTTTTTATTCTAATATTTTCAACCTATCTATTTCAAGCAAGATAGTAATTACGAAAATATTATATTAAAAGGATGAGCCTTAATACTTAATATTATTCTATAAATACAAGTTTTTAATTAAATTCTTTATATAATATAATTCAACAGTTTTGCATTCTTTTTTTTTTTTTATAAAATTAATGGGTTTATCCATTTTTTGTTTGAGGTGAATTCAAAATTGTTCGAATAGTGTAATCGTCAATTACTGACATTGGTAAACGACCCAAAGCGATTTGATTATAATTCAACTCGTGACGATCATAAGTTGAAAATTCATATTCTTCAGTCATTGACAAACAATTTGTTGGACAATACTCAACACAATTACCACAAAATATACAAATTCCAAAATCAATACTGTAATTAAGCAATCGTTTTTTTCGAATATTGGTTTCCAATTTCCAATCAACAACCGGCAGATCTATAGGACATACTCGAACACATACTTCACAAGCAATGCATTTATCAAATTCGAAATGGATTCGACCGCGGAAACGTTCTGATGTTATTAATTTTTCATAGGGGTATTGAATAGTTACAGGTAAACGATTTGTGTGGGATAAGGTAATCATGAAACCCTGACCAATATACCTTGCAGCTCGTAGGGTTTGTTGACCATAATTCATGAACCCGGTTATCATAGGAAGCATATTGTAATTATCTATGAATAATTTGATCTTTGTTTCTTTCTCTTGTTTAAAACAAGTAATGAATATCTTGGATTGATTTTCAATTTAGAGTGAAAAGAGTTGGAAAGAAGTTGTTAATAATAGATTACCAAGGGAAATCGGTAAAAGAAATTTCCATCCAAGATTTAATAGTTGATCCATTCTTAGCCTAGGTAAAGTCCATCTGGTTGCGATAGAAATGAACAAGAACAAATAAGTTTTAGCTAATGTAATAAAGATACCAATTGTTGTTCCAAAAATTTGATCCTTTTCAAATAGCTCCAGAATAGATATATACGGAATAGAAATATTCCAACCGCCTAAGTATAGAACTGTTACAAATAATGAGGAAATTAATAGATTTAGATAAGAAGCAACGTAAAATAAACCAAATTTGATACCGGAATATTCAGTTTGATAACCTGCTATTAATTCTTCTTCCGCTTCTGGTAAATCAAAAGGTAACCTCTCGCATTCTGCTAGGGAAGAAATTAGAAAAATGATAAAACCTATAGGTTGACGCCACAAATTCCATCCCCAAAAACCATATTTTGATTGTGCCTCAACTATATCAACTGTACTTAAACTGTTAGATAATCCTAGTCGGTGATAACATTACTATTCTCACCGCTATTACAAAACCGTACATGAGGTCTTCGCCTCATACGGCTCCTCGGGGGCCGTAAATAAATATAAGGACCAGATTAGTATTATTTAGATGGATATGATGTGTTCTAAAATGGATTAAATAAAAATATATCTGGGATCCCGAATTATACCAATGGAATTCTGTCTGCTCAAATTCTAAAACTAAAAAACGCGCTTCGGAATTCATCTCATCCTTTACAAATTTTAATTTCTATTTGTTGAGTAATAACTTAATCCTTTAATAAAGCACCCTTGTAAAAATAAAACTAGGTTTTTCAGCCCGTCGTGTTTTTCAATTACGAAAAAGAATTAAACATCCTATTAGTTTATTATTCATGATAGAAATTCTATTTTATTTTCGAAATCTATCAAAAAAAATATCCTTGTTTCGTTCCTATTCTTCTTTCTTTTTTAGAAAAAAGTAGGTGGACTTAAAAAAAAAATAAAGGATTATTTCGTTTCTGATAGTCATTACATTTATCGGTGGATGGGAGCATACTCTGAATCGGAATCTTGGGGAGTACTGCCTGATCATTTCTACTAATTTCAAGCCCCAATTAACCTTCTTTTTTTGTTATCTTATGTTATGCATAAATATCCTTTTCAATTTGGTTAATCTCTATTACAAATTCTTTGTGTATTTTGGTGTTTCTAACCATCCACGCGTTTTTACCTAATTGCCGCTCACTTTGTAATATATGTATATGTATAGTAATTTATATAACTGATAGTGAAAACGTCATACGGTTAATATTTTTTTTAACCCGCTTCAAGCCCGGCTGACTAATCAACCAACCTTGGGGTAAAGTGATTCTTACGCTTATATTTATTTCCATTTAACCTTTGTACATAGGAAATGAGACTGAATTTTTCTTTTTACTGCTAATTTCTGAGCAGTTTTTTTTCACTCATATATAACTATCAAATTCCTTTTATTAAGATTAACCCCAAAGATAAATATATATATTCCGTTTTTTTCATTTTTTTTTATCTAGAAGAAACGGAATAAACCTTTCTGTTTCAACGAATCGCACGTAGAGATATTGATAAAACACATAGAGTTAATGGTATTTCATAACTAATTGCTTGGGCAGCAGCTCGCAGACCACCTAAAAAAGAATATTTATTATTTGATCCATATCCTGACATAAGAAGTCCGATCGGAGCAACACTTGAGATGGCAATCCATAAAAAAATACCGATATTGAGATCCGCTAAAACAAGGTGATTGCTAAAGGGAATTACTGAATAACTTAGTAAAATAGAGATAACTGCTATAGATGGTCCAATACTAAATAAAGGAGTATTTCCTCTAGATGGACGAAGGTCTTCTTTGAAAAGTAGTTTTGTCCCGTCGGCTAAAGCTTGAAGAATTCCTAACGGGCCGGCGTATTCAGGTCCAATACGTTGTTGTATCCCTGCAGATATTTCTCTTTCTAACCACACAATTACTAGTACACCAGTTATGATTCCCAATACAAGAGAAAATATAGGGACAAATATCCATATGAGTCCATAGACCTCTTTTAAAGATTCCAATCTAACAAAAGAATTTATAGTTTGTACTTCTGTTGCATAAATTATCATTTTAACGATCAACTTCTCCCATAATTATATCTATGCTACCGAGTATCGTCATAATATCAGCCAATTTCATTCTTTTAACTAGTTCAGGAAGAATTTGCAAATTAATAAAACCTGGTGGTCGGATTTTCCATCTCCAAGGAAAACCACTTTGATCTCCTATTAGAAAAATTCCCAATTCCCCTTTTGGAGCTTCAACTCTTACATAAAGTTCTTGTTTCGATAATTCAAAAGTAGGGGAAGGTTTTTTACTAATGAATCGATATTCAAAATCATTCCACTCTGGATTCCTTTTTTTATCAAAGCCTCTACTTTCTAAATTTTCATAGGGACCCCCCGGAAGTCCTTCCAGAGCCTGTTGAATAATTTTGATGGATTCTGTCATTTCGCTAAGTCGTACTAAATAACGAGCTAATGAATCTCCTTGTTTTTGCCACTGAATTTCCCATTCAAATTCATCGTAAGACTCATAACGATCAACTTTACGAAGATCCCATGGTATTCCGGATGCGCGTAACATTGGTCCGGATAAACCCCAATTTATTGCTTCTTCCCCACCAATAATCCCAACGCCTTCAACTCGTTCTAAAAAAATAGGATTTCGTGTAATAAGTTTTTGATATTCAACAACCTCTGTTAAAAAATAATCACAAAAATCCAAGCATTTATCTACCCAACCATAAGGTAAATCCGCCGCTATTCCTCCAATACGAAAAAAATTATGCATCATTCTCATACCGGTGGCAGCTTCGAATAGATCATATACAAATTCTCGTTCTCTGAAAATATAGAAAAAGGGAGTCTGTGCCCCAATATCTGCCATAAAAGGGCCAAGCCATAACAGATGAGAAGCTATACGACTCAATTCTAGCATAATTACTCTGATATAGCTGGCTCTTTTAGGAACTTGAATATTTCCTAATTGTTCGGGTCCATTTACTGTTATTGCTTCTGTAAACATAGTAGCTAAATAATCCCACCGCGTTACATAAGGTAAATATTGTATAATTGCTCGGTTTTCTGCAATTTTTTCCATCCCTCTGTGTAAATAACCCAATATGGGTTCACAATCAACAACATCCTCACCGTCTAGAGTAACAATTAAGCGAAGAACACCGTGCATGGATGGGTGGTGAGGTCCCATATTGACTATCATAAGATCTTTTCCTGTAACTGGTTTCTTCATAAGTTTTTCCTTGATTCGTTCTGGTATGAATTAGATTGCTGAAAAAGAAGTTTATTCAAAAATTCAAGATCTAAAAAATTAACTAATTCACAATTTTGGAATTTAACGAGTTTTTAATTCCCGAATATTCAACTGATTAATTAATTCTTTATAACGTACTCTATTTTTTTTTGACAAATAAGCCAGCAGTCGTTGGCGTTTTCCCAGAATTTTTCGTAAACCTCTCTGAGATAAATAATCTTTTCTGTGTAATTCCAAATGTGAAGTAAGTCTTCGTATCTTATTAGTGAAACTGAATACTTGAAATTCAACAGATCCCTTGCTTTCTTCTTTTTTTTCTTGAAATGAAATGAATGTATTTTTTATCATAAAAAGAAATCCTTCCCTTTTTAATATGAATTGAAAGATATGAATTTTACTGATCAGTAATAATAATGGTAGTTTTTTTGTACAAGGATCCGAATTTAATTATCAACTTCTTAATTCTTAATTTTATAAATTAAAAGTTTTAATTTCGATCTAAAAAAGGAAGATTTTAAAAATTTATTTATGGATCCGCTCTGAGTGGTATCTATATCATTAATTCAATGAATCTCATGTATAAAGATTTAATTTAAAGCAATACCTCACGTTTGTGCATCCAATTGTTTTCATATACCGTAACTTATATTATATATTTTTCATATACCGTAACTTAATATTATATATATATAGTCAAAATATAGTAAAAAGGATCTACCATTAATGCATTTGAAATCGCGTATACATGTGTATTCTTATCATACTGAAATGATTTCCGTTAGTCGTATTAAACCAATAGCGATTCATACAAGCTAAATCTTCTAATCGAAAATTGGGCCAAAGAAAGGATTTTAATTTAATTAGGTTTTTTTTATCCTTATCAAGATCTTTCTTTTTATTCAAAACTGTGGTCAAGTTTTGAATATTTGTATCAAATTTTGAATTTCTATCCCTTGCATTTTTTTTTTTTAAATTGAAACAAATTAGAATTCGAAATTCTTTACGTCGTTTAGGGGATAGAATAGTTTCAGGGACAAAGAAATCATAATTATTTTTTTTATAAATATAGCTTTTTTTTTTTGATCTTTTACTTATTTTTTGTTTATTTTTATGAACCAATGAAATCCCGATGGTTCTATATATAATAAGTTGTCCATCGTTTTTTACAGACAAACGAACAGGTTCAACAATCAATATTCCTTTTTTCATTAATTTTGAAAAAGTGCAATTCTTCTCAATCATTAGAATATCTAGGCTCATCTCTCCTCTTTCAATACAAGATATCGTTATCTCGTTTGGATTTTTTAGTCTAATCAAGAGACAGTATACTCTTATATTATTGATAATTTTTTGATTAAAACAATTCCATCGAAATTGAAAACGCGAATACCTTTTGAGAAATAAGTCAAGTTCCTCGTCGGTATTGCTTTTTGGTTGTTTTTTATTTTGACTTTTTTTTATCTTCGATTCTGTATAATTTTCTTCAATATTTTTTTCTTGCTTTGATAGAGCTGATTCCATATTTATTTTTGTTTCTTTATCTGATTCAAACTTTTCTTGACCTGCCGATTCGTTTTCTTCTTTATTTAGATTAAACAACCGAAGGAATTTGTTTTCGTTTGATGATATAAAACCTTTTTTCTTTAGGGTGATCTGTTTATTCACATTTTTTGTTTCATTAAAATTGAAAAGAAGTAATTTAATTGGTATGACCCACGGTTTCATTTTATATGTACTAGAAAATAAGAAAAATTCTGGAAAGAAAAAAAAGTCAAAATTTGTTATACGATGATTTAGTATTTCTTCATTCATTCCCATCCAATCAAAAAAGTTTATTTTTTGATTGGCAAGACTCGTCTTAGTTATTTTATCAATTCTTTGATAATTCTGAACTTTAGTCTTAATATATTTTTTTTTACTCTTAGTATCAGGCTCAATATTTACTTTTTTTCTAAACCAAAAGTTGAGAATTCTCGAATCCAAATATTTTCTATGTCGAATTTCCCCTATACTCCGAATATTATATTTTTCTAGAAAACAAGAGACTAACAAATTTTCTAGGCCTGTAGACATATCAAAAAATTTTTCTGTAGAATGAATAGATTTGTAGCAAAAAAGATTATATATAGAATCCTTTTTGAAATTCTGTTTATGTTTTGGATTGAAAAATGAGTTAGCCTCACAAAAATTTTGTTTTTTGTAATTATCAAAAAAATTTTTTTCGTATGAATCCACTTTGTTTAAACTTGGATTTAGAACGAGAGAGTCTTGGTTTATTTTATTTTTCCATTTTTGGGTTACTAATCTAGCCCATGCAATCTGAGGTAAATTATATTGAGAATGACTTCGTAACCAGTTTTTCCATTGATTTATTTCGGAATTTAAAAAGGTTTTATCTTTCCATTCATAATGAAAGATTCCTTGTTCTTGAAAAAAATCCTTTATTTGATTCTTAACAAAAAAGGATGTTATGTATATGTTATATTCAAAAAAAGACTTTAATTTAGAAAAGTTACTAACTTGAATTTGTGATAATTTGTAAAATACATATGCTTGTGATAAAGAGTATAAGTCATAACTAAAAAAATTTTTTTTTGATATGAAATTTTTTATAGTCGAAATAAAATAAATGGTATTTTTTTTTTTTTCTCCATTTTCCTCATTCTTGTAAATATATCGATCAAGAATTTTTTTTGTTGAATCAACAAAAAGTTGTGTAGTAATTCTTGGAATATTAACGATACCTAGAAAAATAGTTATAGACAGTTGTTCAACGCAAAATTTTATAAAAAAAACAGATTTACGAATTAATCGAGTATTTTTTTTTTTTAATGTCTGCCAAC
>NC_024469.1:145000-150000 GCF_000801105.2 Raphanus sativus
TGTCACTCGATCATTATCAAACTGACTGCAATCTTTTTCTGTCCGTGAGGATCCCACCAAAGCGCCTTGCACTTCTAATAGGCCATGAAATAGATCCGAATCATTCTCAATGAATCCATAAGAAGTGATCCTATTTTTTTCATCGGGTCCGGGTAGAGACCAAAGGTCTTGAGCGACCGATCCGGCAGAACAACTCAAAAGATAAAGAAGTATCGTGAATTTCTTCATGCTCGTTCCAAGTTCGAAGTACCATTTGTACAAATAAGAATCCCCTTCGTTACATGATTTCTTCTTCATATAGATAGATATAGGATCTATGGGGCAATTACTTATAAGTACATTTTGTGCAACAACCCTTCCTATCTGATAGAAAAGGATCCCATGATCCTGAACCGATCTT
This sequence comes from Raphanus sativus, assembly GCF_000801105.2. Classification (NCBI taxonomy): domain Eukaryota; kingdom Viridiplantae; phylum Streptophyta; class Magnoliopsida; order Brassicales; family Brassicaceae; genus Raphanus; species Raphanus sativus. Next base: position 145,401 of record NC_024469.1, read on the forward strand.
ACCTGGGATCGCAAATCCCAAGTTTGTCTATGAAGAGCAGATCTAATTGTATTAGTGTCTATAATTGATTTCTTCTGTGTAATACTAATTGATAAGGCCTCATTGGTAAGTGCTACAAGATCTCGTGCACTGGAACCCATGGTTATGGACTCGAATCCATTAGTATGGAACATTTTCTTTTCCAAGTGAAATCCCCTAGTATAGGAAAGAGTGAAAAAGTGCTTTCGTTGTTGTGGAATAAGAAGCCTTCTTATTTTAATGCATGTATTTAATTTATTCGGGGCTATTAGAGCGGGATCCACTTTTTGGGGAATATGAGTCGAAGCAATAACAAGACTATTTCTAGTGGAACATCTTTCACAATCCCTGGAGAGAGAGTTCACCAAGAGACCGAGGGCTAAGTAATTCGACTCATTCACATCAAGATCATGAATGTTTGGAATCCATATTATGCAAGGAGACATTGCTTTTGCTAATTCGAATTGAAGGGTGATATAAAATAGGTCTATTTCCGACATCATATCCATAGTTAGCGCATTCATCATAGTTAGAAGCTCCAGCTCCGTATCAAGTTCACGATCAATATCGTTACTAGCATCAATATCGTCACTATCATCAATATCGATATCATCAAGAAAAAAACCTTTCGGCTTGTTATCCAGGAACTTGTTCAGACATACTGTAATGAAAGGAACATAGGAGTTTGTCGCTAGGTATTTGACCAAATAGGATCGTCCGGTTCCTATAGAACCTATCACTAAAATACTCCTAGAGGGGGATAGGGCTAAGCGGAGCGAAAAGGGTTTTCCATGAGACGGGAAATGAAAACTATTAGCCCCACACGAAGTTTGTGAATAAGTGATTGTCTGATAATGAGCAAGGAATATCCGTCTTTCTGCTAAACAGGATGTATTGAACTCATAATTCATTAGATACTTTTTATGAATGTCAACTAAGTATCGTAAGTAAATTGTTCCCGGTTGTTCAATCATTTGATAACCAGAGTCATTCTTTGATAAATGATCACTATGAGTCAGACTCAATAGAATTTGATCGATCCTTTTTTCTGCCCTTAAGGTGGAGAACTGAACCAAGAATTCTCTTTCTTTATCATCAATCGAATCACTGTTCGCGACCCAGGATTCTATTTTATCATCAATCCAATCACCGCTCACGTTTTTTCTTTTTCTTATCAATGAATAGATGTCTTTACTTGTATGACTTAGATGTCTCGTATTTCTCGAAAAAGTGATTCGATTGATGGGATTTGGTATGATACTTATGAGATCGATGAAGTTTATTTTCAAATCTGTCTTCTTAGAACGTATTGATTTGACCCCATAAGCGGGATCACCACCCCATAGCATGTTGCCGCCAGAACCCCGTATTTCTTCTAGACAATCTCCTAATTGTTCCAGAGCAACTAGAAAAAGATTCTTTAACCAGAAAGAATTCTGTTCAGATGTAGGATACCTATCCAGAAGTTTTCGCAACTCAATCATGTATGATGGAATCATCAAAGATTTGATCTTTTCGAACTCTGTCTGTAACTCACTATAGGCTCGGGAAACAAAGAGAAGATGTGTACGAACGATATATCCAGCAACAAGAAGAAGGAAAAGGATTGAATAGAGGACCTCACGAACATTTGGCGATCTCAGATGTGTCGATATCAACGATGACTCATTATTTCGATGAATCATTTCTTCGGACAGAAGAAGATTATGTAAAGGCTTACTCGAAATCTCACTTATCAGATTCCTTTGTGGAAGACACAATTTTTTCTGAAGAATTCGCCATGATATATCTAATCCATACATAATATCATGAAAAATGGATACAAATTTTTGACTGCTACTTAGTATCCGCAATAGGTCTGAAAAAATATCTAAAAATATCAAATTTAGATATTTGTACCCTGTCGAAGTAAAGAACCATGGCATATATGTTTGGAATAGATTCCATTTTGAGAGAGTTGAAAAAGCACTATCTCGTTGAAAGGTTCTATCCATCTGCCCTTTGTCAACGCATTTTTTTAGGCAAAGACTCCGTTTTTTCCTCTGTAAATATTTCTCAGAACATGGAGTGTGAATCAAACCCACGTTTGAATTGAAATTGAGATACTGATGCAAGCTCTTCTCTTCTGAATCGGATAGATTCATATCTGAAAGAGTTTGACAATACGTTCTTTCCAAATTTACTCTTTGTCCCTCTATTAGAGGTGTTCCAGAAATGTCTGCAATCGAGTAAATAGCTCTACGAACTAATGGATCGGATCGAATTGGAAAATGGAAAGATTTGTACAAGTTATACCTTTCGTCACCACTTTGTGGAAAATTGTTAGATATGAATATGTTAGATACCTGTGACTCGATTGACGAAGGTGAAATAGTATCTCTCTCCAAAAAAGCATGTTTTTTTTTACCACCACACGAAGAAAATATTTTGTTGTGAATGAACAAGATAGTGAGGAATTGTCCATACGTAAAATCAGAATTATTGAGACGGGCCTTTTCCACATAAAAAGGGAATCTTTTGTTACAATAGAAGCAGAAGTGATGTGGATTATTCAAGAATCGAAGTCGATTTGCTTTAGAAAAAGAAGATATCAATGAACTTCTCTGAAATGGTTTCACGGGATTCAGCCAATTGTCTTGATCGTGGGATACGATTGAGAAATAGGAATCCGTGTTATCAAAAGATTTCCTGCGATTCTTTCTAGTATGGAATGAGTCAATCATCCACTTTGGTATCTTATTGAACAAAAATGGTGATATTGTTCCTCCATTGATCAAGAATTTCGATTTTTGAGAAGTATTATGATCATCCAATAAAAAGGGTTTCAATTTTTTAAAATGAACGATTTGAAGACCTATTGATTCTAACAACTGATTGCAGGGTTGATCGTTCGGACCTTTCAATTCATAGATGTGGATCTCAGACCTATGAATGGGGATATTCTCGAAACTCACAAAGAAAAAAGGAAGTGAGTTAGACAAAAAGAGAAGTAACTTGGACAAAAAACGAAGTAACTTGGACAAAAAGAAACGAAGTGACTTAGAAAAATCTTTTTTATCAATAACCTCAGACCAATCAATCGAATATTGATTAATACATAATCGATCGAACACTACTTGAAAACGGCTCTTCCGCTCAGAAACGAAATGTTTCAAATGCTCCTGGAAATTCTTGCTCCCATTGGACCATTTGTATCTATATGCATTAGGATCCCGATTTATGGATCTCTCGGTTCGAGAAAGAAAAATAAGAGGAGCGAACCATTTCTTCTGACTCTTTTTCAAATTCGATAAATGTTGGTTGATCGTATCTTTCATTATAGTTCTATGATTCAGAGTATCATTTCCTATTAGATCCCTTTGAATTCCATATTCGAAGTTGCGATCAGGTCTCTTCATTAAAAAGAATCGATTCAATACATTTCTTATGTACCCATAGGGACTATATTGGAATTGGATTTGAATCAGATTTCGGATCAATCTATATTGATTGACTGCCTCCATTATGTTGTTGCTAGCAAATACCACTCTTTTTGGTTTTGGATCTTCAAAATAATTCCCGCAGGAGATCCGGACCCAATTTTTTCTGATCCTTCGATAAAAAGATTCATTTTCTTCATAAAAAATAGGAGGTAGAACCAATAAAGATTTCTTTTTCAATTCATCCCTGGAGTTGAAAACCTCCTTCAAGAATTGTCTTTGATCCAATCCGTAGGAATCAATAGAAAAGGCAAATCCCTTATGATACACCAGATCCGGCTCGGTTATTGATAGAGTGAATAGATCTGCCATTTCTTGAAATCTCTCTTCTGACTCAAAATCGTGGCGTAACGTGTATCCCCCCCTCTTCCGTTCATGGAATAGATGAAATAAATAAAAAAATGGATTTTTGTTCAAGAATGAAATCTTATTGGAACTGTCCATATCCAGTTCATCCTTCGGAACCGTATCACATCCCAGATCTGATGAAATAGGATGAATTGAGACGGTATTTTGTAAATACGTAATTATCTTGAATATATTAACTATTTCTTTATTTTCCGATCGCCTGGAAGGGACAAAAGAAACATCTTGTTCTTTCTTCAACAATTTCTGATCCCTAGTGGACCTCTCAGTAGGATTCGAACCCAGATGAAGTTCTGACCATCTGTCAGAGAAAAAAGAACGAATGGCTCTTGTAGAATTCCAAAAAAATTCTTCGCTTTCTTCCGGAAGCAGATGATTATTCATTCGCTTTTCACGTTCCGTGAATAGCCGGGGCATTGAGGAATATCCAGAAAGGTATTTAGGGAATCGGTCTGATTCTATCTCTCTTCCTTCCGTTTGAATAAAGGAAGGATCCCAAAGAATCGATCTTTCTTTTAGTTGTTGAATCTCTCTTTGATTGATCAATGTGTGATAGTGATATTCCGAATCCTCATTACTAATGGAATCGAAAGGATCTATGAATTGATCAGAAGATCCGTTCAATTGGCTAGAATCCGTTACTTGAACGAAACTAGATCTTGTAGAATCATATTGACTATTTGACGATACATTTCGTACCTTGCTAAAAAATCTATCCTTGTTTACCAACCACACAT